>NC_084629.1:41645033-41737533 GCF_033978795.1 Nerophis ophidion | reverse complement strand
TAGGCACCTTCCGTTGAGAGGGCAATCAGGTTTCTTGCGACAGTTACATTCATTATTGGTTTCAGAGTCGTTTAGTCTGGGGGTAGGCAGTCCTTTTGCAATTGCTTTGTTGTGGTTTGAAATGATTTGTTGCATGTTATTCATACAGCTGTAGCTCAATTTAATGTTGTTCTTGTTGAATATTTTTCTTAGGGTGTTGCCTTTGGGGAAGTGTTTGTCGATCAGAGTGAGGAACTTGCGGCCGATGTTGGTTGAGACGTCTTTGCTGAATGGCGGATTGTACCAGATGATGTTGTTTCGTTTTCTGCTCTTTTTTGGTTGGTTTCCTGGGGTGGGTTCATAGGTGAGGGTGAAGTTGTATCCGCTTTCATCAAGTGCTTTCTGGTACGGGGGGGTTGCTTGGTCGAATTCAGCTTTGCTGGATGACAGCATCGATAGCCTTTTATTAATTCCGGTAGGTATTCTTTTCGTGGTGGTGGGTGGGTGGTTGCTGTCATGGTGAACGTATTGGAGTGTTGTGTTGGGTTTCGTGAATGGTTGGTAGCTGTTATTTCTCAGGTTGAAAGTGACGTCGAGGAAGTTGACGGTTTGCTTGTTGGCTTCAATCGTGATCCGTAGGCCGTTTTCTTTGAAGATTTGGCATATGCGCTTCTTGGTGTTCTCGCTGCTCCTTGGCGAGGCGCGGCACACTGCCAGTCCATCATCACGGTAAATACCAAGGTTCAGGTTGAGGCTAGCAAGCTGGGAGAGGAGGAAACTCCCAACGAGTTCGCACGTTTCTGCTCCGTCAAAACTCCCCATAGTAACGTCAAATGTTGAATTTTTCTTTTTTTGCCATGGTGTACAGTCAAGGAATTAAAGGACTTTGAGAACGACATGCTCAAAATGATACAATCAGTCAAATTTAAGCCAGCCCGCAACCCATTCCTCACCAAGCTGAAAAATGACACGGAGCGCATCAAGAAAGTAAGCAACCTCATCATAGCCGCCGATAAAACCACAAACTTCTACAGAATGGACATACCAGAACATAACTCTTTACTGGACAAAAGCATCACCAAATCATACAAAAAAGCGCAACCCAACACTTTACAGAACATCCACCTGGAAAACAAGCGGATCGCAACCGAACTGGACATTGAGGACAGGGTGGACGCCACAGCCAACAAAGAAGCCTTCATCACACTGAAGGACCACAAACCCAACTTCGCAAATAACCCAACATGCCGACTAATAAACCCAACTAAATCCGAAATAGGAAAAATCAGCAAAATAATCCTGGACAGAATCAACGCAAAAATCAAGGACAAAACACCACTCAACCAATGGAGAAATACAGCAGCAGTAATCAAATGGTTCAACAACATCCAAGACAAACAACAACACAACTTTATCTCCTTCGACATCGAAGAATTTTACCCTTCCATCACGCAAGACCTACTGACCCAAGCACTAAACTTCGCCTCGGACTACGACTCAATCACAGGCAACGAAAGAAAAATCATCATCCACGCAAAGAACTCCATACTCATCCACAACAGTACACCTTGGCAAAAAAAGAACAATTCAACATTTGACGTTACTATGGGGAGTTTTGACGGAGCAGAAACGTGCGAACTCGTTGGGAGTTTCCTCCTCTCCCAGCTTGCTAGCCTCAACCTGAACCTTGGTATTTACCGTGATGATGGACTGGCAGTGTGCCGCGCCTCGCCAAGGAGCAGCGAGAACACCAAGAAGCGCATATGCCAAATCTTCAAAGAAAACGGCCTACGGATCACGATTGAAGCCAACAAGCAAACCGTCAACTTCCTCGACGTCACTTTCAACCTGAGAAATAACAGCTACCAACCATTCACGAAACCCAACACAACACTCCAATACGTTCACCATGACAGCAACCACCCACCCACCACCACGAAAAGAATACCTACCGGAATTAATAAAAGGATATCGATGCTGTCATCCAGCAAAGCTGAATTCGACCAAGCAACCCCCCCGTACCTGAAAGCACTTGATGAAAGCGGATACAACTTCACCCTCACCTATGAACCCACCCCAGGAAACCAACCAAAAAAGAGCAGAAAACGAAACAACATCATCTGGTACAATCCGCCATTCAGCAAAGACGTCTCAACCAACATCGGCCGCAAGTTCCTCACTCTGATCGACAAACACTTCCCCAAAGGCAACACCCTAAGAAAAATATTCAACAAGAACAACATTAAATTGAGCTACAGCTGTATGAATAACATGCAACAAATCATTTCAAACCACAACAAAGCAATTGCAAAAGGACTGCCTACCCCCAGACTAAGCGACTCTGAAACCAATAATGAATGTAACTGTCGCAAGAAACCTGATTGCCCTCTCAACGGAAGGTGCCTACAGACATCAGTCGTTTACCAAGCAAAGGTAATACGCAAGGACATTAACACATCCGACACGTACGTAGGATTAACCGAAGGAGCGTTCAAAACAAGATGGAATAATCACAACGCCTCCTTTAGAAACCAGACTTTGCAGAATTCTACCGAACTCAGCAAACACATTTGGAACCTCAAAGACAATAATGTTGAATATTCAATAACATGGCAAATTCTTGCATCCAGCACACCTTACAACAGTGGTAATAAAAGATGCAACTTATGCTTAAAAGAGAAACTGTTTATTATATATCATCCAGAGCTATCATCCCTCAACAAGCGCAGTGAAATCATTTCAACATGCCGCCACAGGCGGAAACACCTCCTAGGTAACACATGAGCCAATCACCACACCCTACGCCTGCTTGTACCCACCCACTCTGTGCTCTATATAAACCATTGTATGTGAATGCTTCCATTAAAATCTCCTGATGATTGAGGGAACCCCTCATGAAACAGATCTGTAGAGATGAAGTAGTCTTGTGATTTTTTCCCACACCTACATATATATATATATATATATATATATATATATATATATACATACCGTATTTCCTTGAATGGCCGCAGGGCATGTAGTATGTGCCTGCCTTGAATTACTGTCGGGTGGAACTGGCTTCGCAAAATAATTAGCGCATGTTTAGTATTACCGCCTGGTCAAACTCGTGACGTCACGAGTGACACTTTCCCTGTCATAATTTTTTAAATGGAGGAGGCTGATTTCAATACCGGTAATTTGAAATCGCATAGAGGGAAGAAGATTAAGAGCTATTCAGTAGGATTTAAGGTCCAAGCTTACATCACACTCAAATTTTTACTGCATACCTTTGGTAAGTGCCAGGGTGAGAAGAGGTTTTAAAATAATTAGCGCATGCTTACTTTTACCGCATGCCTTTGGTAAGCGCAGGAGTGAGAGGAGGTTTTACATTAATTAGCGCCCCAGCGGCAATTCAAGGAAATACGGTATTTCAACATTTACAAACATCCGAGAAACAATAATCAACGTAAGTACAAAAACAGTACAAAACAGCGTCAGGGGTTGTAAATTCAAAGTAATTAAAATAGAATGGAAAATATGTACATGTATATATATATATATATATATATATATATATATATATATATATATATATACAGTATATATATAATCGAATCGTGGGACACCCAAAGATTCGCAGCCCTAATATATATATATATATATATATATATATATATATATATATATATATTAGGGCTGCGAATCTTTGGGTGTCCCACGATTCGATTCAATATCGATTCTTGGGGTCGCGATTCAATAATATATCAATTTTTTCGATTCAACGCAAGTATCCATTCAAAAACGATATTTTTCTGATTCAAAACGATTCTATATCCATTCAATACATAGGATTTCAGCAGGATCTACCCCAGTCTGCTGACATGCTAGCAGAGTAGTAGATTTTTTTAAAATAATGTACATTTGTTTTAACTATTAAACGAACCAAAAATATGACTTATTTTATCTTTGTGAAAATATTGGACACAGTGTGTTGTCAAGCTTATGAGATGCGATGCAAGTGTAAGCCACTGTGACACTATTGTTCTTTTTCCTTTTTTTTAATATATTTGTCTAATGATAATGCCAATGAGGGATTTTTAATCACTGCTATGCTGAAATTATAACTAATATTGATACTGTTGTTGATAATATTCATTTTTATTTCACTACTTTTGGTTTGTTCTGTGTGGTGTTTGTGTCTCCTCTCAATTGCTCTGTTTATTGCAGTTCTGAGTGTTGCTGGGTGAGGTTTGGTTTTTAGGAATTTATTGCATTGTTATGGTATTGCTGTATATTGTTTTGTTGGATTGATAAAAAAATTAAATAAAAATAGCTAGATTTAAAAAAAAAAAAAAGAGAATCGATTCTGAATCGCACAACGCATTCGAATCAATTTTTCCCCACAACCCTGATATATATATATATATATATATATATACATATATATATATATATATATATATATATATATATAAACAAACAAAGTGCACGCCATAGGCTCACTCAATTTCAGTAAATCAAATCAAATCAACATTATTTAAATAATCTAAATTTGTAACACAGCATCACTTAGAGCAGGGGTAGGGAACCTATGGCTCTAGAGCCAGATGCGGCTCTTTGATGACTGCATCTGGCTCTCAGATAAATCTGAGCTGACATTGCCCAGCATGATAAATAATGAATAATTCCACTTGTAATTAAAAATAATGTTCAAAATATAAAACATTCTCATGCATTTTTATGTTCTAGAAGTTGCGTTAATGGTAAGAAGTAATTTGTTTATTATTGGTTAGTGTGGAGCTTGCCCTCTTGGGGGTTCTTCAGACCACCAGGCACCGACATGAGAGCCTGTTTCAGGGTTACAATATTTAATTTATTTTTCAATAAGTCTCTTAGTTGCTTTCAAACAATTGTCTTTTTCTTTTTCGTTCTTGCTCTCTCCTGGCTGCTGCTTATAAACAGAGTGACAGGTGATTAGAAAACAAGGCCCAGCTGGGCCATCTACGCACCTGTCGCTGATTCCGAGGTCGGCCCTAGCAACACCCTGCTTCTCACAGAAATTCATTTGAAAAATATTTGGCTTCTTGGCTCTCTCTGCCAAAAAGGTTCCCGACCCCTGACTTAGAGCCTATACCAGGGGTCGGGAACCTTTTTGGCTGAGAGAGTCATGAAAGCCAAATATTTTAAAATGAATTTCTGTGAGAACCATATCATTTTTTTTTTAAACACTGAATACAATTCAAAGCATGCATTTTTAAGTAAGACCAACATTTTTAGAGTATAATAGGTCTCTTATTCTTTGTAATAACATTGTTATTCTGAAGCTAACCATTAATAAATAAAATACTTCTTACTATTAATGTGACTTCTTGAACAGGTGCGGTAAAAAAAAAACAGATGGATAGATTAAAATTCATGAGAATGTTTTTTATTTTGAACGTTATTTTTAACATTGTGATTACCAGCGGAATTATTAATTACTTATCGTGCTAAGTAATGTCAGCTAAGATTTATCCGAGAGCCAGATGCAGTCATCAAAAGAGCCACAACAGGCTCTAGAGCCATAGGTTCCCTACCCCTGACATAGACTAACACTCTCCACCCTCCACATCCCACCTCCCTGGATTGTATGGATTGATTGAAACTTTTATTAGTAGATTGCACAGTACAGTACATATTCCGTACAATTGACCACTAAATGGTAACACCAAAATCATTTTTTCAACTCGTTTAAGTCGGGGTCCACGTTAATCAATTCATGGTACAGTAAATGTAAATAATCAAATGTATTTACTTGTTCTTATGCTTTCTGAACTCACTATGTTCTATGCTGGCTGTACATATCCTACAAACTCTTTCGATGTCCATTTCTCAGATGATGCAATAGTCGATGACTGAAGTGCTGATATCAACCAAACCTAAACCCCCTCCACATCCCACCCCCTGGATTGTAAATAATGTAAATAATTCAATGTATATACTATGATTATTAACCTGTGTGATGACTGTATTATGCTGATAGTATATATTTGTACCATGAATTGATTAACGTGGACCCCGACTTAAAAAAGTTGAAAAACTTATTGGGGTGTTACCATTTAGTGGTCAATTGTACGGAATATGTACTGTACTGTGCAATCTACTAATAAAAGTATCAATCAATCAATCATCGTTTTCACAGATTTTTGGTTGTTAGAGGTAGAGAGCGCTTTAACGTAGAGTTCTAATTCTTTTTAAAGGCACAAAAAACAGGTACGGTATTGGGAAACTTACATTTACAAACCCTGTTTCCATATGAGTTGGGAAATTGTGTTAGATGTAAATATAAACAGAATACAATGATTTGCAAATCCTTTTCAACCCATATTCAGTTGAATATGCTACAAAGACAACATATTTGATGTTCAAACTGATAAACATTTTTTTTTGCAAATAATCATTAACTTTAGAATTTGATGCCAGCAACACGTGACAAAGAAGTTGGGAAAGGTAGCAATAAATACTGATAAAGTTGAGGAATGCTCATCAAACACTTATTTGGAACATCTCACAGGTGTGCAGGCTAATTGGGAACAGGTGGGTGCCATGATTGGCTATAAAAACAGATTCCCAAAAAATGCTCAGTCTTTCACAAGAAAGGATGGGGCGAGGTACACCCCTTTGTCCACAACTGCGTGAGCAAATAGTCAAACAGTTTAAGAACAACGTTTCTCAAAGTGCAGTTGCAAGAAATTTAGGGATTTCAACATCTACGCTCCATAATATCATCAAAAGGTTCAGAGAATCTGGAGAAATCCCTCCACGTAAGCAGCATGGCCGGAAACCAACATTGAATGACCGTGACCTTCCATCCCTCAGACGGCACTTTATCAAAAACCGACATCAATCTCTAAAGGATATCACCACATGGGCTCAGGAACACTTCAGAAAACCACTGTCACTAAATACAGTTTGTCGCTACATCTGTAAGTGCAAGTTAAAGCTGTACTATGCAAAGCGAAAGCCATTTATCAACAACATCCAGAAATGCCGCCGGCTTCTCTGGGCCCGAGCTCATCTAAGATGGACTGATGCAAAGTGGAAAAGTGTTCAGTGGTCTGACGAGTCCACATTTCAAATGTTTGGGGGAAATATTCAATATCGTGTCATCCGGACCAAAGGGGAAGCGAACCATCCAGACTGTTATCGACGCAAAGTTCAAAAGCCAGCATCTGTGATGGTATGGGGGTGCATTAGTGCCCAAGGCATGGGTAACTTACACATCTGTGAAGGCACCATTAATGCTGAAAGGTACATACAGGTTTTGGAAGAACACATGCTGCCATCTAAGCGCCGTCTTTTTCATGGACGCCTCTGCTTATTTCAGCAAGACAATGCCAAGCCACATTCAGCACGTGTTACAACAGCGTGGCTTCGTAGTAAAAGAGTGCGGGTACTTTCCTGGCCCGCCTGCAGTCCAGGCCTGTCTCCCATCGAAAATGTGTGGCGCATTATGAAGCGTAAAATACGACTGTTGAACGACTGAAGCTCAACATAAAACAAGAATGGTAAAGAATTCCACTTTCAAAGCTTCAACAATTAGTTTCCTCAGTTCCCAAACGTTTATTGAGTGTTGTTAAAAGAAAAGGTGATGTAACACAGTGGTGAACATGCCCTTTCCCAACTACTTTGGCACGTGTTGCAGCCATGAAATTCTAAGTGAATTATTTTTTGCAAAAAAATAAAATAAAGTTCATGAGTTTGAACATCAAATATGTTGTCTTTGTAGCATATTCAACTGAATATGGGTTGAAAAGGATTTGCAAATCATTGTATTCTGTTTATATTTACATCTAACACAATTTCCCAAGTCATATGGAAACGGGGTTTGTACTTATGCAGCAGTTTTGACCTCTGCCTGGTGATTAGGAAATGTGAAATGTCAATGTCGGTTCATGGTTGCGTTAGAAACATGATTGTCATCATAAAGTGTAGAAAAATTTACCTCTTTTTGAGAACAGCCCACCTTCACAGCTTTTACGTGGATGCTAACATTGTGAGCGTGCACTAAAATGAGCGCGTACATGTTGATGTGGGCGCTCTGTGCCTGCCCGTGTTGCTACCAGGACTACACTTCTGTGTATTATTGTGGTGTGTCAGTACCTCGGAGTGCACCACCGCGGCGAGGCTATTTCTCTCAACCTTCAATTCAAACTTGGACCATTACAGCCAGACTACAAAAGCACTTTCCGGGCACTCAGGAGCTCACAGCAGTGAATGGTGGATATTTCTAATCACTTTGCTGTCAATCCAAGTGTCAGGTAAACACAGACCATTGGAAACAGCTTTAGAAAAAACCCTTTCAGCTATATCTGTCTTACTCCAGGAGACTTTGGAAAGGTATAAACAATTTGCAAGTAGGTCTGCTTCAAAGTATAGGGGACCAGTTAGATAGCCTAAAAACTGCGTGAATGCAAAATTTGTAGGAAACACTTTGGAAGATGAATTTAGACCTACTGCACACTTTAATGTACATCTCCTTGGCTGTCGGTTTGTATTATACCGTATTTCCTTGAATTGCCGCTAGGGCGCTAATTAATTTAAAACCTCTTCTCACTCCGCCGCTTACCAAAGGCATGCGGTAAATTTCAATCAATCAATCAATGTTTATTTATATAGCCCTAAATCACAAATGTCTCAAAGGACTGCACAAACCATTACGACTACGACATCCTCGGAAGAACCCGCAAAAGGGCAAGGAAAACTCACACCCAGTGGGACACCAGTGACAATGCTGACTATGAGAAACCTTGGAGAGGACCTCAGAAGTGGGCAACCCCCGCCCCCTCTAGGGGACCGAAAGCAATGGATGTCGAGCGGGTCTAACATGATACCGGCGGAGGAAACTCATTTACCCGTGATCTTGTCCTTTCGGTCATAACCCAAAGCTTATGACCATAGGTGAGGATGGGAACGTAGATGGACCGGTAAATTGAGAGATTTGCCTTCCGGCTCAGCTCTTTCTTCACCACAACGGATCGATACGCCGTCCGCATTACTGAAGACGCCGCACTGATCCGCCTGTCCATCTCACCATCCACTCTTCTCCACAACAATAAGTGACGTGAATTATATTTATATAGCACTTTTTTCTAGTGACTCAAAGCACTTTTACATAGTGAAAGCCAATATCTAAGTTACCGTATTTCCTTGAATTGCTGCCGGGGCGCTAATTAATTTAAAACCTCTTCTCACTCCGGCGCTTACCAAAGGCATGCGGTAAATTTAGGCCTGCGCTTATAAATTTGAGTGTGATGTAAGGATACCATCATGAAAAGCACATTTAATAAAAAAAAACGTTATCATGGTCTTACCTTTACTTATAAATGAAGTCCATGCGCAGCTCCTTCTGATCAAAAGCATCGATAACTTGTTTATAGAAGTTTTCCTTATCCTTCTTCAGTTTTAAAAGTCTCTCTGTCTCGATGGAGATCTTCCTTTATTACCTCCTGCTTCGATTGAAAGTCCAGTTTAGAAAAACTGTTTTATTTTAGATATGTAATCCTCCATGTTAAAAGTTCAAGCGAGAGGAAAAAATAAACGATCGCTGCTCACTCTTGCTGCTTGTTGTCACTTCTTCTGTAGCCGAGTAGTCGCAAGAAGGATCACTAGCGCCCTCTACCACCAGGAGGCGGGAGTCATTTGATGACATATATTTGACACACGCAGCTATGGTATATTAATAAAACATAGCTGCTTACTGTTCTTTTTAGCATATTCAATAGCTTGGACCTTAAATCCTACTGAATAGCTCTTAATCTTCTTCCCTTTATGCGATTTCAAATGATTGAAATCAGCCTCCTCCATTTTGAAAATGATGACAGGTGAAGTGTCACTCGTGACGTGACGAGTTTGACCCGGTGGAAATTCTAGGCATATGCTAATTATTTGGCGAAACGAGTTTGACCTGGCGGAAATTCTAGACATGCACTAATAAAAATAATATTTTGCAAAATAAGTTTGACCCGGCAGTAATTCTAGACAGGCTCATGCTATATACCCGGCGGCAATTCAAGGAAATACGTTCAAAGCGCTCTAATCTCTGCTTTTCACGGTCTTCTTGAAGACGTTGTTACGCTTTCAGCACCTTGCAGAAACGTAGAGGAGGAAAAAGTCTGGGCCCACAGTGGCCCAGAGTGTTTGACATTAACATATTAACAACCACTGTCACCACGTCCAGTCTGAGAGCGAATGACCCCACAGAGAGGAAGTGTCCCGCTGGAGGCCCCATGAGGGACACTGTAAATGGAACCAGAGAGAGACAGATGAAATTGGTGCAGCATGGAGACATGTGGATGGAATATCCAATGAGTGTGAAGGGCCATCCTGAAATACAGCAGCGACTTCTTTTGCTCTCATTTTTTACCGCGTTAAAATCTTTAGTTATCATTTACAAAACGCACGCATCACATAATTGGAGAAAGGATACATAGCGAGACATACCTAAGGATGTACTGATGAATAGTACAAAGCCCGTTTCCATATGAGTTGGGAAATTATGTTAGATGTAAATATAAAAAGAATACATTGATTTGCAAAGCATTTTCAACACATATTCAGTTGAATATGCTACAAAGACAACATATTTGATGTTCAAACTCATAATTTTTTTTTTTTTTTTTGCAAGTAATCATTAACTTTAGAATATAATGCCAGCAACACGTGACAAAGAAGTTGGGAAAGGTGGCAATACATACTGATAAAGTTGAGGATTGCTCATCAAACACTTATTTGGAACATCCCACAGGTGTGCAGGCTAATTGGGAACAGGTGGGTGCCATGATTGGCTATAAAAACAGCTTCCCAAAAAATGCTCAGTCTTTCACAAGAAAGGATGGGGCGAGGTACACCCCTTTGTCCACAACTGCATGAGCAAATAGTCAAACAGTTTAAGAGATATTCCTGGCTCTGAATGATATATATTTGGTTTTACACTGTATTGAAAAAAAAATGTGAAAATGAATTTTACCTTTGCAACCTCATTATACTATTGGCTAAGTTTTATATTCATAAATGTACGTTTCTCAATACCCGACCTGTTAAAAAAGATTTAGAACTCTACATTAAAACATTCTACCTCTAACAAGCAAAAAGCTGTGAAAACGATGATGCTGTGTTCCAAATTTAAGTTATTTACTGAGATCAAGAGAGCCTATGGCTTTGCACTTTGTTTATTTTATATACATGTATTTTTTTGCATTCTATTTTAGTTACTTTGAATTTAAAACCCCCTGGCGCTGTTTTGTACGGTTTTTATACTGTTTTGTACTGTTTTTGTTCGTACTTTGATTATTATTTTCAAATGTTTGTAAATGTTGAAATTTCATAAATAAAGGTTTATTAAAAAAAAGTGTGCAGTTAATCATGACCGCCTGGCTCTGTTTGATTGGTGAAACGGAGTCAAACGTCACCAGTGACTGCATTTGATTGGTGAAACGGAGTCAAACGTCACCAGTGACTGCATTTGATTGGTGAAACGCAGGCATGTGATAGATCCTACTTTGAAAGTCTGTCTGACAAACAAAACAAACAAAGCGTGCATCAACAGATCGATAAAAATCAGTAGCGAGTAGTGAGCTGAATTTAGATAAATGGAGCGGAGTAAAAGTAGCGTTTCTTCTCTATAAATATACTCAAGTAAAAGTAAAAGTATGTTGCATTAAAACTACTCTTAGAAGTACAATTCATCCCAAAAGTTACTCAAGTAAATGTAACAAAGTAAATGTAGCGCGTTACTACCCACCTCTGGTAACTGATTAGATGACCACAGTAGCTAATTAGATGACCATAGTAACTAATTAGATGAGCATAGTAACTAATTAGATGAGCATAGTAACTAATTAGATGAGCATAGTAACTAATTAAATGACCATAGTATCTGATTAGTTGACAATAGTAGCTAACTAGATGACCTTAGTAACTGATTAGATGACAATAGTAGCTAATTAGATGAGCATAGTAAGTAATTAAATGAGCATAGTAACTAATTAGATGAGCATAGTAAGTAATTAGATGACATAGTAAGTAATTAGATGACATAGTAAGTAATTAGATGACAATAGTAGCTAATTACATGACCATAGTAACTAATTAGATGAGCATAGTAAATCACTAGATGAGCATAGTAATTAATTAGATGACATAGTAACTAATTAGATGACCTTAGTAACTGATTAGATGACATAGTAAGTAATTAGATGACATAGTAAGTAATTAGATGACATAGTAAGTAACTAGATGACATAGTAAGTAATTAGATGACATAGTAACTAATTAGATGACATAGTAAGTAATTAGATGACATAGTAAGTAATTAGATGACATAGTAAGTAATTAGATGACATAGTAACTAATTAGATGACATAGTAAGTAATTAGATGACATAGTAAGTAATTAGATGAGCATAGTAAGTAATTAGATGACATAGTAAGTAATTAGATGACCATAGTAAGTAATTAGATGAGAATAGTAACTAATTAGATGAGCATAGTAAGCCATTAAATGAGCATAGTTAGTAAGTAGATTACCATAGTAAGTAATTAGATGAGCATAGTAACTAATTAGATGACCATAAGAAGTAATTAGATGACATAGTAAGTAATTAGATGACATAGTAAGTAATTAGATGACATAGTAAGTAACTAGATGACATAGTAAGTAATTAGATGACATAGTAAGTAATTAGATGACATAGTAAGTAATTAGATGAGCATAGTAAGTAATTAGATGACATAGTAAGTAATTAGATGACATAGTAAGTAATTAGATGACATAGCAAGTAATTAGATGAGCATAGTAAGTAATTAGATGACATAGTAAATAATTAGATGACATAGTAAGTAATTAGATGACATAGTAAGTAATTAGATGACATAGTAAGTGATTAGATGACATAGTAAGTGATTAGATGACATAGTAAGTAATTAGATGACATAGTAAGTAATTAGATGACATAGTAAATAATTAGATGACATAGTAAGTGATTAGATGACATAGTAAGTAATTAGATGACATAGTAAGTAATTAGATAACATAGTAAGTGATTAGATGACATAGTAAGTAATTAGATGACATAGTAAGTAATTAGATGACATAGTAAGTAATTAGATGACATAGTAAGTAATTAGATGACATAGTAAGTAATTAGATGACATAGTAAGTAATTAGATGACATAGTAAGTAGTATATGATGCAGATTCCAAGCATGTAAAGACTTAGTATAGTTGAAGACTTAGGGTGATTAAAGAACATGACTGTGGGCCAGATTGAAAAGCTTAATGGGCAGCATGTGGCCCCCGGGCCCTAATTTGCCCAGGTCTGACCAAGAGGCACATCCGGGCACTTTCGGGTTCCGGGTGATGGTCTCAGCCCCAATAGGGTGCTATGTAGTAACCTAAATCCGTGCAGATTTTGCCGTTTTTTTTTTTTTAAAGGTTTAGCGCAGGGATATCAAACGTAAGGCCCGTAGGCCGGATCAGGCCCGCGAACAGGTTTAACCCGGCCCATGGGATGAGTTTGGTAAATATAAAAATGAGCTGAAATTTTTGAATGAAAGAAACTGCCGTTCTAAATGGGTCCACTAGATGCCGCAAGAGCAATTTGTTGTATCTTTGTCGATTATGCTATAAATGCAAAAAAAAAAAAATAAACCATATGAAAATGAACAAACTACATAAATAACATCCCGTAATTTGATTTTGATATTTTTTTTGTATCGCGACAGATTGAAAATCAACACCAATGAGTTGACTGATGAACATTATCACATAATTTATTCAGAAAGTATAAATAAGGACAAATAGAGATAGAATACTAATAACCGCAACATGATTTGTGCATTTCCAGAATGTGCTTTTTCTATTTTTAAGCAAAGAAAACAATCTGAAGTTGTCTATATTTTTTAAGTTATCGTGCCGTGATTTTGCAAGTCCGGCCTACTTGGGAGTAGTGTGGCCCCCCCATCTAAAATGAGTTTGACAACCCTGGTTCAGAGGCCAATATAAAAACTATCATGAGAAAATATTTCAAATTGGATGGAATGTATCTTTACAAGATTAAGAACATTATTAAAAAAAAAAAAGATTTAAATCATTTATCATCACCAAGAGGTTAGTGCCTCCTCACGTCACTCGAAACTTACAGTATTTAGAGAAGCAAAGATGTGATGCACATCAGGTATTTACATCTGGAGCGGTCCACAAATGAAACATCATTCCGTGAAAGTCTGCGTGCGTCGCTAAAGTACTTGATTGACATAACGAGTGCCGTGCTGCTGTGATGGTGACGCTAATGAGAAAAAGGCTGAGTTTGTTTGAAGTTGACTTCCTGCTACAAATATTAGTCTCATCCACAATTCATGTCTGCAGTTGTTTTTATGTTGTGAAGCTCTTATTTTGTCTCATTATTTAGTGATAAATGTCCTGTTGTTCAGCAATGTTTGCTAGCAAACATCAAGATTCAGTATATGCTGTTGAGAGATGTATTTATCTAGTTTATTGATACTATTAAGGATATTGTCTTGATGCTAACAAATATCACCAAAGACATTATAATGTGGACGTCTGTGTAGAATAAAGCACTCGTCTTTCCTGCATAACAACAATAAGCTTCTATTATGAAATTCAACATCAAAAATATGGTGGATTGGACGAACAATCACAATATTTATTAAAGCTGCAAGCAGCAATGGACGAGACCGAGTATATATTGAAGTGGCTGAGGAGAGGCAAGTCTGGGCTTCCCAGATATAAGTTAGAACAACACACTACTTTGTATTATATTGTAGTTTTTACCTTCCATAACGTGTCTACTGACAGATATAAGTTACAACTATACACTACTTTTTATTATAAATGTTGTAGTTTTTACATTCCATAACGCGTCTACTGACGGATATAAGTTAGAAAAACCCCATGCTAACCGCCCATTGAAAATACATGGGTACGGCTAGTAGCTACTACTAGCAAACAGATAGACTTACCAACTTAAAACGCCACAACAGTCAGGCAGCATATGTAAGTACCTAAAATAAAGACTCGACATACAGAGAAATTCAATCGGAGCAGAACCATACAGTAGGAGGAAACAGAATTAAAACCCGATGTTAACTGCCCATTGAAAATACATGGGTACGGCTAGTAGCTACTATTAGCAAACAGATAGACCTACCAACTTAAAACGTCGCAACAATCAAGCACAATATGTAAGTACCTAAAATAAAGACTCGACATACAAAGAAATTCAATCGGAGCAGAACCATACAGTAGGAGGAAACAGAATTAAAACCCGATGTTAACTGCCCATTGAAAATACATGGGTACGGCTAGTAGCTACTACTAGCAAACAGATAGACCTACCAACTTAAAACGCCACAACAGTCAGGCATCATATGTAAGTACCCAAAATAAAGACTCGACATACAAAGAAATTCAATCGGAGCAGAAACATACAGTAGGAGGAAACAGAATTAAACCCCAATGCTAACCGCCCATTGAAAATACATGGGTACGGCTAGTAGCTACTTTTAGCAAACAGATAGACTTACCAACTCGGCGTAATATCTTAACATGGACACACTCTCTCGTCGCAACTCGGCCCTGATGGTCGGCACCTATAAGTTTACAATTAGTTGTAAAATGTTGGACGGTTGTTTTTACGATATGCAGGCAAACGACAACTTTAAAACATACCGGCTTAGCTACGGCACCTGGCAGCCATCTTGGTATGGACGATCACAGCCCCTCCCTCACGAATGTTGGTGCGTGCGCACCAGCAGCAGACAGTTTGGAAAAAAATGAAAAAAACCACATCTCCCTCACTGTGTGTGCGCACGGCGGCCATCTTTGAAAGGGTTTGCAGCGGTTCTTTAAAGGCTGATAAAATCAAAAGCGTAGCAGTAATTTAAACTCTTTCATCAACTTTTAATCAGAACGGTTAAATCTCTCTCCTGTGGTAGTTTGAAGCTGACGCGACAAACACGCTCAGAGGAGATAATGTCTGAAAATTGGTGACCGGTTTTTACAAAACTTTTGATTTGAAAGTGGAATTGCAAACTTCCTGTTAATTTTTGCTGGGGCTTGTCAATATGCGAAATGTAGGTCTAAGTGAGACCTACATAGAGGTTTTTCTTTCATGTCTCTACGACATTCCTACTGAAAGTTACAGGCAGTTTGGTCTGTGTTTTCTTCCTAGAAGCAGTTGTGTCTGTGTTTTATTCCTAGGATCTTCGAGCCGGACTGTTGTGGCCTCGCAAGAACCCCTGTCGGCCGACGTTCTGGACCGCACAATTCATGGAGGACTTAAAAGGCAGGTTTTCGCGGTCCCAGCCCACAGCAGGCTCGGACCTTCTCCCTCTGCCTCGACCGCTGGTTCCGGCTCAACAACCGGCCAGGCCACCACCACTGGTTCCGGGTCGGTTCGGCCACCGCCGCCTTTGCTCCTCTCCGACCACTAAATGGTAACACCCGAATAGGTTTTTCAACTTGTTTAAGTCGGGGTCCACGTTAATTCAATAAATCAATCAATCAATGTTTATTTCTATAGCCTTAAACCACGAGTGTCTCAAAGGGCTGCACAAGCCACAATGACATCCTTAGCTCAGATCCCACATCAGGGCAAGGAAAAACTCAACCTAATGGGACTATAAGAAACCTTGGAGAGGACCGCAGATGTGGTTAATGGTTGTAAGTTGTTCTTCAACATAAAAGCAGAACTTTAGTGAATTCTCTGGGCACAGAAGAAGTGTCAGGGCCATCAATCAAGCGGTGCCACTCCGGCCCAACAAACCACAAAGCCATCAAACCAAGAAGACCACAAAGTGGAAAGCTGCCTTTTTCAAAACACACATGAGAGAAGGAAAAAAAAAGCCACAGAAGGCTTTGGTAAATCACACACAAAAGATCTTTAAACAAAGAACTGTTATGACAAATAAATATTAATATCCACGACAGAGTTGTGACTCTAAGGATTGAGTTGAGTTTGTGGAATTCAATACTTCAAATCAGTTTGGTTTATTGGGAATGAGAAGACAAATTGCTGCCATGTTGTTTTCCGAGCAGACAACAGAACATTGTAGAAGTATATATGTTGTGAAGCATTTTGCATACAGTAAACACAAAAGTGACTTTTTTAAACATGTTGCAATACTTGATGTCACGTGGGGGTCGCATCTCTATGCTGGGTTGTTCTCCCGGGATGCAGACGGACAACTCCGGACAAAGCGTGAAGGTAGGAGATGATTTATTGCTCGTAAATCATACACTGTAGATACAAACAGACAAAAACCAAACAAAAGGGATGCGTGCCGATCACACAGGAAGCTAAGGCGAAAACTTACAACAGGAATCATGAGCCGGAAAACAAGAATACCAACGTAACTTGTTGCATTCAGCAAACATCGAAGCCAGACTGAGCGTGACGAGAAAGGTGAATAAATAGCCCTACGATTAGTGCTCAGAGCCAAGGGCGTAGAATTGGGTAGGGACGCTATAGGGACACATCCCTAGCAATATCCAGCCGCTACTGTGTAGTCACTATCAATACAAGCGCTGCCCGTAATGTTTAGTCAATGATTATGGCACAGAAAGGGTTAAATGTCCGTCTCTGCTAGAAGTCCCGCCTCTAACCTAAATATCACTCGCTGACTTGGAGAAGGCATTGGACCGTGTCCCTCGGGAAGTCCTGTGGGGAGTGCTCAGAGAGTATGGGGTACCGGACTGTCTTATTGTGGCGGTCCGCTCCCTGTATGATCAGTGCCAGAGCTTGGTCCGCATTGCCGGCAGTAAGTCAGACACATTTCCAGTGAGGGTTGGACTCCGCCAAGGCTGTCCTTTGTCACCCATTCTGTTCATAACTTTTATGGACAGAATTTCTAGGCGCAGTCAAGGTGTTGAGGGGTTCCGGTTTGGTAACCGCAAGATTAGGTCTCTGCTTTTTGCAGATGATGTGGTCCTGATGGCTTCATCTGGCCGGGATCTTCAGCTCTCACTGGATCGGTTTGCAGCCGAGTGTGAAGCGACCAGAATGAGAATCAGCACCTCAAAGTCCGAGTCCATGGTTCTCGCCTTGAAAATGGTGGAATGCCATCTCCGGGTTGGGGAGGAGACCCTGCCCCAAGTGGAGGAGTTCAAGTACCTAGGAGTTTCGTTCACGAGTGAGGGAAGAGTGGATGGTGAGATCGACAGGCGGATCGGTGCGGCGTCTTCAGTAATGCGGACGTTGTATCGATCCGTTGTGGTGAAGAAGGAGCTGAGCCGGAAAGCAAAGCTCTCAATTTACCGGTCGATCTACGTTCCCATCCTCACCTATGGTCATGAGCTTTGGGTCATGACCGAAAGGATAAGATCACGGGTACAAGCGGCCGAAATGAGTTTCCTCTCCCTTAGAGATAGGGTGAGAAGCTCTGCCATCCGGGAGGAACTCAAAGTAAAGCCGCTGCTCCTCCACATGGAGAGGAGCCAGATGAGGTGGTTCGGGCATCTGGTCAGGATGCCACCCGAACGCCTCCCTAGGGAGGTGTTTAGGGCACGTCCAGCTGGTAGGAGGCCACAGGGAAGACCCAGGACACGTTGGGAAGACTATGTCTCCCGGCTGGCCTGGGAACGCCTCGGGATCCCCCGGGAAGAGCTAGACGAAGTGGCCGGAGATAGGGAAGTCTGGGTTTCCCTGCTTAGGCTGCTGCCCCCGCGACCCGACCTCGGATGAGCGGAGGATGATGGATGGATGGATGGATGATTGGTTGCCGCTTCCATGCTGAAGTACGTGTGATTGGCTGTCCCCGCTGTCACTCCTTCTGCTTGTAAAAGCTAGCCTACATGCTAGTTGCTAGCGAGCGGACGAGAGTGTCACGCCAAATTTCTTCCCCCCTACAAAAACCTTCCCCCCCTTATACTTCCGGGGTCATGATTAATACGGACGTTTTGTTAACGCTATAAGAATATAACGCTATATTATAAAAATACAGACGTTTTGTTTACGCTGTATTATAAAAAAAAAATATTAAAAAACAATTTACAAACACAAGCTATGGGATGACGCATTTACTTCCGGGGTCACGTTTCCTCTAATGTCATCCTCTCGTCTTTTCCTCCGCTTTTTTTTTTAGGTGAAAGTCAATGCTTCACCATTGTTAACTCTCCCCGGAGGTGAAAGTTAACCTTAAACATGTGAATTCAACTACTTTAGTTTGTGTTTTTAACATCGTAAAAACATCAGCTGTCTTTTACTACGGACTGCAACGGTCCGTTGTCATGGATACATGACACCAACTTCCATTCATAGCAGTCATGCGTGCCTGAGGCGGAGTGATAGCCTGCGCTGTGATAAGGCTTTGGAATATTTAAACCACGGTTAACAACCAATCAGATCGCCGGATTTCACCTTTCCGTTTTATTTTTGAAATTGTTTTTTAGTTTCATGTATTTGTGTAGAAGTGAGCAACGGTTTGAAAATACCAAAGTGGTGGAAATACAATAAACCCTCACTAGGTGATCATGTGATTTTACAATGCTAAAATATAATTTATTAATATGAAGTAATATTCATATTTAGTAAAAGCCTTTTTGCTCAGGCAGTAACTGTACCATCAAGCTCTATGGTTATTGTCCTTAATGTATCTGTCATGCATCAACATATTTTTGGCCAGCACTTCATTTCTGTGACAGACCGGCGGAAGCATGTGTTTGGCTCTTTCAAATAGGAACAACCAGTGGACACTAATCTGCTTGTATTTGAGTATTAGTGACAAACATATTTACGGTACAAAAGCAGCAATAGAAAGAAGTAGTTGAAGGGAAAAAATTCGAGTGATTTAAACACAAGTTGGGGAAAAGATTATTACAGTTAATTTATGTTTATTTTAGGGGTGGACAAATTAATGCGTTAATTACGAGTTAACTTATCAATCTATTAACGCCGACAATTATTTTATCGCACATTTGCGTATGTTGTTTACATGCTTTTATTTTGTTAACGCCTTTTCTTAACAAGATGGCGTGGAGGGGCTCTTGGTAAAGATGGAACATTTGGCAAAAATGCCGGACAATTCTGCAAATTTCCTGGCTGGCTTACAGCGTGGTCACTCCGGGATCACTTACGACCGCCAGACAATTCTGGATGTGGATAGATCGGGCCGTTTTGGACTGAATGAGGCGTGCTTGCTAGCATGGGAATACTTTGCCAGCTACATCCAGCGGCCTGTGAAGCAGCGGAGTATATGTGTTGTCTGTCTATTTATGAGTAATGCAGACCAGGAGTGTTGGCTGAGTTCTTAATGTTTGCTTTCAGAGCGTGCATATCACAACATACAAGATGCCGTCATGGCGACACAACCTATACCGGGCTACCGCGCATGCTCGTCACTCCTGTTGCATGCTGGGTAGGGTAGTTCTTTTTTTCCCCTGGCTCATAACATCACAATATAGTACCATGTATATGCGTTCAGTTTATCAAAGCACCAAGCAAACAAACGGAAAATTCCCATCATATCAATTCCTAGATATGGTCATAATTATTTTAAGCGCACTACGCAGAATAAACACAACATTATTAGTATTGCTACTACGGAAAATTTGATAAAAAATTCCCTAAAACCTATAATATAGGTTTTTTAAACATAAGATCCCTGATAAAAAAAAATTTTCTGCTGTTACCTCAGAAATGGCCTGTTCAGATGTTATGATTGTGGCTCAGAGATTTGTATGTAGATTATATTTATTTTCCATAACAAACAGGATAACTTAAATACCCTGGCAGTGGCAATAAGCTTAAATGTTTGTATTTACATTTTTTGAGGTTGATTTTCATAAAATATGCTATTTAACTGCTACTGTTTAACAAGGACTGATTTAAATTGTGTTTGCACAACAAATGTTTTGGCGCTTTTGTTCATGTGGGAGAATATTCCAATAAAGGTGCACTACAGACTACTTTTGAATTCATTATTGGGCTTTGCGTATACAATGCAGTTAATCTTGATTAATCGGAGAAATAGTGCGATTAACTTCGATTAAAATGTTATTCGTTGCCCAGCCCTAGTTTATTTACAATGTTGTATTGCATGAATGTATTTCTGATGTTGTTGATGGACAGTAGGCTATGTTCATTGACAGCATGATGCACAGTTGCACTACAGCCCTACACTAAAGAGTAAAGATGAGAACTCTTCCAAGTTGTCTCCTTTGCTTTCATTTTAGTTGCTTTACCCTATAACATCTGCATGACGTGAAATTATGATTGCTAATCTACATGCTGCCGCTGGGTGACATCATACGCAAATACGGTGTTAGCTTTCACTGTTATGCTGATGACACCCAACTCTACATGCCCCTAAAGCTGACCAACACGCCGGATTGTAGTCAGCTGGAGGCGTGTCTTAATGAAATTAAACAATGGATGTCCGCTAACTTTTTGCAACTCAACGCCAAAAAAACGGAAATGCTGATTATCGGTCCTGCTAGACACCGACCTCTATTTAATAATACAACTCTAACATTTGACAACCAAACAATTAAACAAGGCGACGCGGTAAAGAATCTGGGTATTATCTTCGACCCAACTCTCTCCTTTGAGTCACACATTAAAAGCGTTACTAAACCGGCCTTCTTTCATCTCCGTAATATCGCTAAAATTCGCTCCATTCTGTCCACTACAGACGCTGAGATCATTATCCATGCGTTTGTTACGTCTCGTCTCGATTACTGTAACGTATTATTTTGGGGTCTCCCCATGTCTAGCATTAAAAGATTAGTTGGTACAAAATGCGGCTGCTAGACTTTTGACAAGAACAAGAAAGTTTGATCACATTACGCCTGTACTGTATATACTTTTATATACATATATACATACATATATACCTATACTGTATATACCTTTATATACATATATACATACATATATACCTATACTGTATATACCTTTATATACATATATACATACATATATACCTATACTGTATATACCTTTATATACTATATACATACATATATACCTATACTGTATATACCTTTATATACATATATACATACATATATACCTATACTGGCTTCCTGTGCACTTAAGATGTGACTTTAAGGTTTTACTACTTACATATAAAATACTACACGGTCTAGCTCCATCCTATCTTGCTGATTGTATTGTACCATATGTCCCGGCAAGAAATCTGCTTTCAAAGGACTCCGGCTTATTAGTGATTCCCAAAGCCCAAAAAAGTCTGTGGGCTATAGAGCGCTTTCATTTCGGGCTCCAGTACTCTGGAATGCCCTCCCGGTAACAGTTGGAGATGCTACCTCAGTAGAAGCATTTAAGTCTCACCTTAAAACTAATTCGTATACTCTAGCCTTTAAATAGACTCCCTTTTTAGACCAGTTGATCTGCCGTTTCTTTTCGTTTTTCTCCTATGTCCCACTCTCCCTTGCGGAGGGGGTCCGGTCCGATCCGGTGGCCATGTACTGCTCGCCTGTGTATCGGTTGGGGACATCTCTGTGCTGCTGATCCGCCTCCGCTTGGGATGGTTTCCTGCTGGCTCCGCTGTGAACGGGACTCTCGCTGCTGTGTCGGATCCGCTTTGGACTGGACTCTCGCGACCGTGTTGGATCCATTGTGGATTGAACTTTCACAGTATCATGTTAGACCCGCTCGACATCCATTGCTTTCCTCCTCTCCAAGGTTCTCATAGTCATCATTGCCACCGACGTCCCACTGGGTGTGAGTTTTCCTTGCCCTTATGTGGGCCTACCGAGGATGTCGTAGTGGTTTGTGCAGCCCTTTGAGACACTAGTGATTTAGGGCTATATAAGTAAACATTGATTGATTGATTGAATGTAAAAAAAAAAAAAGGAAACTTCCAGAGTGCTGCCTTGGAGCACTTTTGTGTCCCCACCAATCTCAAAATCAAACCCTTGCTCAGAACACTGACTTTTTGCAGAGTTAAACATTTATGTCTGCTACTTTTCTTGCTTCTTTTGAGCTGACTGGCATTGGAGCACATTTGTGGAGAGTCCCAATCCAGAGTGAGACGTTAGTTCTGGTCTAACATCTGCATTGTAAGACGTGGAGCCATGATGCCAACTGAGAAGAATTACGCTCATTTCGTGAAGAACAAAACAAAGCTGACCGCGTATGAACGACTCGCCGATCCTCCAGACTTCGGCGGAGGAACACGATTCTACGCGGTCGCCATCAATCTTCACGGACGACTCCTAGTTGAGTCTGCGCTGTGGCGTGTGGAGGCTTCGCATGGTTCCAGTGGGAGAAGAGTCATCTGAGAACAAGATGTGGGGAAGTCAGAGTGTGTTGCTGGCGACAGTTTTCCTGCCGCATGGAATCCTTTAAAGAAGCTCGAGCTGCCAAACAAAAGAAATGCATTTCCACGCAGCATGTGCCACCACAATAAACGCCAACCTATATTTTAGCACTGATCATAAGCCCGGATGACTATAATCCTGCTTATTTCCATGACAAACACTTCGCTGGCGAGTGCACTGCAGCGTCCAAACATCCCATCCCCAAAAAATCTGGATATGCAATATTATTTCTGCAAAAAGGACTATTTTATTCAGTCTTTTTTTCTCGCCATCAAAAAAAAGACCATTTTGTTCCCCGCCGCTTTAACGGTTACGGGGGACTCGACAAAGCGAGGCTGATCTGCTGCTCTTTGTTCGGACTCCCACCGAGAATGCAATCTTACTTTGGCGGCAGCCGTCCGATTCCATCAACATAAACGCTTCACAAACACTTAGGCGCCAACTATTGGGGAGAGAAAAACACCACTTCAACACAAATCATTTTCTGCTTGTTGCCGGAGGCTGTGGTGACTATTTCCCTACTATAGTACATAATATAGAATATGGAATGATCATACTGTATGTCAGGGGTGTCCAAACTTTTTCCACTGAGGGCCGCACACTGAAAAATCAAAGCACGCCGAGTTGATATTTTTTCATTTTCAAAACCAATATACACTTCTTTTTTTATTTATTGTTGGGGCTCCCTCAAGTGAGATCTTAAGGACCCAGAAGGGTTTCAGTCTTAAACAAGGTTCAAAATAAGTCACATGTTATTTTTCTCAAAAAACCCTTTTGAATCGCTAATTCTACTTCATTATTTGTTTTACTTTTCACAAGCTTTTTGTCGAAACCCTAATTTTTAAGGCGAAATACAAAATAGACAATATTTTATTAATTTTATTTATTTATTTATTTATTTATTTTATTTATTAATATTTTATTTAAGGGACGGCGTGGCGCAGTGGAAGAGTGGCCGTGCGCAACCCGAGGGGCCCTGGTTCAAATCCCACCTAGTACCAACCTCGTCACGTCCGTTGTGTCCTGAGCAAGACACTTCACCCTTGCTCCTGATGGGTGCTGGTTGGCGCCTTGCATGGCAGCTCCCTCCATCAGTGTGTGAATGTGTGTGTGAATGGGTAAATGTGGAAGTAGTGTCAAAGCGCTTTGAGTACCTTGAAGGTAGAAAAGCGCTATACAAGTACAACCCATTTATTTATTTTATCATTTATTTTTCCCCAAAAAGATTTTCAAAGTGAAATATTTAATGTGAATTAATTGGATCCCTAAATAGGTCAATAATTCACAGCAAAATGCATTTGAATTTATTACAGTGGATGGTGAGATCGACAGGCGGATCGGTGCGGCGTCTTCAGTAACGCGGACGTTGTATCGATCCGTTGTGGTGAAGAAGGAGCTGAGCCGGAAGGCAAAGCTCTCAATTTACCGGTCGATCTACGTTCCCATCCTCACCTATAGTCATGAGCTTTGGGTCATGACCGAAAGGATAAGATCACGGGTACAAGCGGCCCACATGAGTTTCCTGCTCTCCCTTAGAGATAGGGTGAGAAGCTCTGCCATCCGGGAGGAACTCAAAGTAAAGCCGCTGCTCCTCCACATGGAGAGGAGCCAGATGAGGTGGTTCGGGCATCTGGTCAGGATGCCACCCGAACGCCTCCCTAGGGAGGTGTTTAGGGCACGTCCGACCGGTAGGAGGCCACGGGGAAGACCCAGGACACGTTGGGAAGACTATGTCTCCCGGCTGGCCTGGGAACGCCTCGGGATCCCCCGGGAAGAGCTAGACGAAGCGGCTGGGGAGAGGGAAGTCTGGGTTTCCCTGCTTAGGCTGTTGCCCCCGCGACCCGACCTCGGGTAAGCGGAAGATGATGGATGGATGGATGGATGGATTATTATTATTATTTTTTAGGAAAGACAGTTATTAAATTCCACTGAAATCCTTCGGGATCCAAAAGTGCCCCACTCATAAAAAGGTCATGCTTTTTTAAATTTTTATTTTTATTTTTAATTCAACACATAAATCTCTATATCAGCTTCAGATAATAGTATATTTAATATATTTATAATAACAATCAATACGATAATTAGTATTAGTACAGGGCCATGAGATGGCGACTTGTCCAGGGTGTACCCCGCCTCCCGCCCGATTGTAGCTGAGATAGGCGCCAGCGCCCCCCGCGACCCCAAAAGGGAATAAGTGGTAGAAAATGGATGGAAAAATGGATATAATTAGTATGGATTTTTTTTTCAAATTTTCATATTTTTCACGTTTTTATGTTTGTTGTATTTATGTCCTTTTTGTCCTTAAATCCATCAATAATTTATAGCAACATTGATTTTTATTCATTATTATTTTTTGAGAAATTAATAAAAAAATGATGTTATTAGAGT
Source organism: Nerophis ophidion (assembly GCF_033978795.1). Classification (NCBI taxonomy): domain Eukaryota; kingdom Metazoa; phylum Chordata; class Actinopteri; order Syngnathiformes; family Syngnathidae; genus Nerophis; species Nerophis ophidion. Next base: position 41,711,845 of record NC_084629.1, on the reverse strand, counting down.
CAACAATGCAACTTTTTCCCGTTGCATTTCACCTATTTGCTCTTTTATTCCACTTTTTAATATTTAAAAAATATATATATATTTTAGTATTTTTAGAATGATGTGCTGCGGGCCGATAAAACATTAGCTGCGGGCCGCAAATGTCCCCCGGGGCCACACTTTGGACACCCCTGCTGTATGTGAATGCAGCCGCAGATACAATTGATTTTTTAATGGAATATTTTAGGTCAGGGGTTCTCTACAGAGGGGACTGGGGCCCACCTAACACTTCATTAGTAATCTTACTCTTTATTTCAATGATCCATTTTCTACTGTTTGTCCCTCTCAGTTACCGGTGGACACCCTGGACAAGTCACCACCTCGCCAACACAGACAGACAACATTCACACTCACATTCACACACTAGGGACCATTTAGTGTTGCCAATCAACCTATCCCCAGGTGCATGTCTTTGGGGGTGGGAGGGGCCTATCCCCAGGTGCATGTCTTTGGAGGTGGGAGGGGCCTATCCCCAGGTGCATGTTTTTGGATGTGGGAGGGGCCTATCCCAGATGCATGTCTTTGGAGTTGGGAGGAAGCGGGAGAACCGTAGGAAACCCAGGCAGTCACGGGGAGAACATAGCAAACTCCAAACAGAAAGATCCCGAGCCTGGGATTGAACTCAGGACTACTCAGGACCTTCGTATTGTGAGGCAGACGCACTAACCCCTCTGCCACCATCCTTTTTAACCCATATTCAGTTGAATGCACTACAAAGACAACATATTTGATGTTCGAACTCATAAACTTTATTTTTTTTTTGCAAATAATAATTAACTTAGAATTTCATGGCTGCAACACGTGCCAAAGTAGTTGGGAAAGGGCATGTTCACCACTGTGTTACATCACCTTTTCTTTGAACAACACTCAATAAACGTTTGGGAACTGAGGAAACTAATTGTTGAAGCTTTGAAAGTGGAATTCTTTCCCATTCTTGTTTTATGTAGAGCTTCAGTCCTTCAACAGTCCGGGGTCTCCGCTGTCCTATTTTACGCTTCACACATTTTCCATGGGAGACAGGTCTGGACTGCAGGCAGGCCAGGAAAGTACCCGCACTCTTTTTTTTACGAAGCCACGCTGTTGTAACACTTGTCTTGCTGAAATAAGCAGGGGCGTCCATGATAACGTTGCTTGGATGATAACATATGTTGTTCCAAAACCTGTATGGACCATTCAGCATTAATGGTGCCTTCACAGATGTGTAAGTTACCCATGCCTTGGGCACTAATACACCCCCATACCATCACACATGCTGGCTTTTCAACTTTGCGCCTATAAAAATCCGAATGGTTATTTTCTCTTTGTTCTGGAGGACACCACGTCCACAGTTTCCAAATACAATTTGAAATGTGGACTCGTCAGACCAAAGAACACCTTTCCACTTTGCATCAGTCCATCTTAGATGAGCTCGGGCCCAGCCAAGCCGGCGGCGTTTCTGGATGTTGTTGATAAATGGGTTTGGCTTTGCATAGTAGAGCTTTAACTTGCACTTACAGATGTAGCGACCAACTGTAGTTACTGGCAGTGGTTTTATGAAGTGTTCCTGAGCCCATGTGGTGATATTCTTTACACACTGATGTCGGTTTTTGATGCAGTACCGCCTGAGGGATCAAAATTTCGCAATATCATCGCTTACGTGCAGTGATTTCTCCAGATTCTCTGAACTTTTTGATGATTTTACGGACCGTAGATGGTAAAATCCCTAAATTCCTTGCAATAGCTCGTTGAGAAATGTTGTTCTAAAACTGTTCCACAATTTGCTTACAAATTGGTGACCCTCACCCCATCCTTGTTTGTGAATCCGGTCCGATCCGGTGGCCATGTACTGCTTGCCTGTGTATCGGCTGGGGACATCTCTGCGCTGCTGATCCGCCTCCGCTTGGGATGGTTTCCTGCTGGCTCCGCTGTGAACGGGACTCTCGCTGCTGTGTTGGATCCGCTTTGGACTGGACTCTCGCGACTCTGTTGGATCCATTGTGGATTGAACTTTCACAGTATCATGTTAGACCCGCTCGACATCCATTGCTTTCCTCCTCTCCAAGGTTCTCATAGTCATTATTGTCACCGACGTCCCACTGGGTGTGAGTTTTCCTTGCCCTTATGTGGGCCTACCGAAGATGTCGTGGTGGTTTGTGCAGCCCTTTGAGACACTAGTGATTTAGGGCTATATAAGTAAACATTGATTGATTGAATTACTTAGCATTTCATGGAAGCTGCTTTTATAGCCAATCATGGCACCCACCTGTTCCCAATTAGCCTGCACACCTGTGGGATGTTCCAAATAAGTGTTTGATGAGCATTCCTTAACTTTATCAGTATTTATTGCCACCTTTCCCAACTTCTTTGTCACGTGTTGCTGGCATCAAATTCTAAAGTTGATGATTATTTGCAAAAATAACAATGTTTATGAGTTTGAACATCAAATATGTTGTCTTTGTAGCATATTCAACTGAATATGGCTTGAAAAGGATTTGCAAATCATTGTATTCTGTTTATATTTACATCTAACACAATTTCCCAACTCGTATGGAAACAGGGTTTGTTTGTCTGGATTTGTTTTGTCTTAAAAATGAGTTGTGGCTTAAACAGCGCTCTATAGTCTGGAAAATACAGCAGTTGTGAATAAACAGTAGAGTACATTTAAAGCCAATTAGACAAAAAAGGTATGTTATTAACGTTAAGTATGCATGGGAGTAAGAAGCGAATGTTGCTCCTCTAGTATCCATCATGTTGCACTTAAATCATCAATCATAACGGAGGAAATAAAGGCTGAAAAGTCAAGTCCATCACAGACAGTTTAAACTGACCACGTTCTTGGCCAAAGCGCACGCAGCTTTCGCCCAAATCCACACCCCGGAACATGTTTGATGACAATAGTCCCCTCTGTGCCGCAGTCAGTGTCAGACGTGTCTTTGGACTCGTCTAATCAGCGGCGGGCAGAGGCGCTATCAGCCGGCCCATGCAGCGTCTCCATCCAGGCACACGTCCCCAAACACACCCGGCCTGGTTTTGTCCCGGCTTTTATGGAGTGTGGACACCTGGCCGCTGTAGAACATGCACACCTGCAGAGAGGAGCAGGTGCCATTGTCCCCGCTGTCGGCCTTGACAGTGCTGGAGATTAATGAAGTATCAGGAGAGTCATGGCTTACAATTGGAGTGTGGGGGGGGGCTGATCCCCATCTTAAATAGCAGAGCTGTCAGAGTTTAGTGGACCCCCGCCGAGCCACACAGGAGATGTCATCCTTTCCAGGACTGCTGGTGCTGCTCAGACCTGCGCTGTCCATGAACCTCGGCTTTTATTCACTCGCCGCATTCCATTTACCATACCATGCCATACCACACCATACCATTATGTACCATGCCATACCATACCATTATGTACCATACCATACCATACAAACTTTAAAAACAACCACAGTTGAAGAACAATGTGCTGTACACCACAAAGAAAGACAGGCAAAGGACGGACAATCAATCAATCAATCAATCAATCAATATTTACTTACATAGCCCTAAATCACCAGTGTCTCAAAGGGCTGCACAAGCAACGACGACATCCACAGATTCCACATCAGCGCAAGGAAAAACTCAAACCCAATGGGATGACAGTGAGAAACCTTGGAGGGGACCACAGATGTGGAAATACAACACACACACACACACACACACACACACACACGCACGCACGCGCACACGCACACATAGACAGACACACACACATAAACACACACACATACAGACACACACACACACGAACACACACACACAAGCACACGCATGCACACAAACACAGGCACACAAACACACATGCACGCAAAAACACACCCACTGACACACACATACAAACACACGTGCATACAGACACACGCACGCGCACATGCACGCGCACACACACACACACACACACATAGACAGACACACACACACAAGCACACGCATGCACACAAACACACACACACAAACACACATGCACGCAAAAACACACCCACACACACACATAAAAACACACGTGCACACACACGCACCCACACACACATTGACAGACACACACACATAAACACACATACATACACAGACACACACACACACACACAAACACACACGCACGCACACACACCCACATACACTGACACACACATACAAACACACGCGCACATACACACGCACACACACACACACACATAAACACATACAGACACACACACACGAGCACACGCATGCACACAAACACACACACACAAACACACACGCACACACACACACGCACAGACACACAGACACACGCACAGACACACGCACACACACATACAGACACACACACACAAGCACACGCATGCACACAAACACACCCACACAAAAACACACGCACGCACACACACCCACACCCACTGACACACACATACAAACACACACACAAACACACGCGCACATACACACGTACACGCACACACATACACATGTACACACACATGTACACACGAACACACACACACACATAAACAGACACACACACACACAAGCACACCCATGCACACAAACACACACACCCACACACACACACACACACACACACACACACACACACACACACACACACACACACACACACACACAGACATTGGCCTCCATGTTTGGCCTACATTCCCACCGAGGGACTAATCCTCCCTTTAGTCCATTGAAATGATCAAATCTCACGTGCAGCAGCACAAAAAGTTAACAATCCTTTGATTCCAGCGCCGTCCAAACTTCTCAAGGAAACGGAACAAGTTCTAACATTTCTTTGGTGTACAGTAAGTATTTGTTCCTCTTCCCGGCCGACGGCAAATAATTGACTTGAAGTGCTAATATGGCGAGGTTTATGCATTCAGCTCCTGAACAGCGTGCAATTAATTAGAAGAATCAATGTCCCTTTAAAGGCTCGGGGGACCATTTAATCCGAGCTCAATACTGGCAGAAAACAGAGGATGGCGAAGGAGACAGGGGGAAGAAATCAATGGCTATTTGTGATTCCTGAGTAGGTATTAAAGCAGACACGTCTAACTGCTTCATTTGCACTTGAAAGCAGCCATCTGGAGCCGCAAGCTTGGCTTAAGCAGATATGATTACTAATAATGTCAGCGGCACTATTCCCACAACTGCCATTAAATACACCCTGATGCCACAGCAAGAAGGTGTTCTTCTGAGGCTCGCTGAGGGCCCGCCGTGAGGACCCCACACTCACATCTCCACCACGGACAACAATGGCCGAAGCCTCCCTCGGGGGCGACTTGTTTCTGTCTTTGTGTGCGGCTTATGAAGGAGTGCGGACAATGCACCGCTGCTGCCTTAAATATAGCAAATACCTATTTGATGAAGAAGTACTTGAATAGTAAGGAGGTTTCAATGTTTCCACAGTATTTACTTCTGTGGGTCACTAACTACATGAGTTGTGTGGAAGAGGCCTGGTGAACCATCACATACCGGATTTCCTTGAATAGTATGTGCCTGCCTAGAATTACTGCCGGGTCAAACTCGTTTCGCCAAATAATTAGCATATGCCTAGAATTTCCACCGGGTCAAACTCGTCACGTCACGAGTGACACTTCACCTGTCATCATTTTCAAAATGGAGGAGGCTGATTTCAATCATTTGAAATCGCATAAAGGGAAGAAGATTAAGAGCTATTCAGTAGGATTTAAGGTCCAAGCTATTGAATATGCTAAAAAGAACAGTAAGCAGCTATGTTTTATTAATATACCGTAGCTGCGTGTGTCAAATATGAGTCATTAAATGACTCCCGCCTCCTGGTGGTAGAGGGCGCTAGTGATCTTTCTTGCGACTACTCGGCTGCAGAAGAAGTGACAACAAGTAGCAAGAGTGAGCAGCGATCGTTTATTTTTTCCTCTCGCTTGCACTTTTAACATGGAGGATTACATATCTAAAATAAAACAGTTTTCTAAACTGGACTTTCAATCGAAGCAGGAGCTAATAAAGGAAGATCTCCACCGAGACTTCTAAAACTGAAGAAAGATAAGGAAGACTTCTATAAACAAGTTATTGATGCTTTTGATCAGAAGGAGCTGCGCATGGACTTCATTTATAAGTAAAGGTAAGACCATAATACATTTTTTTTAATTAAATGTGCTTGTCATGATGGTATCCTTACATCACACTCAAATTTATAAGTGCAGGCCTAAATTTACCGCATGCCTTTGGTAAGCGCCGGAGTGAGAAGAGGTTTTTAATTAATTAGCGCCCCGACGGCAATTCAAGGAAATACGCTAACACAAAGACTACGAAACAGCTGCTATAATCGGGGTTGAACGGATCAGCATTTATTTGTAAAAGTTTCGTTAGATTCTGCTGTTTCACAAAAAAAGCTTTAAAAAATACATTGTTCAACAAACACGAAAAAAATGAAAATAAAATTTTCAACCATTAGTTTATCTCAATTTCGACTCTTTGAAATTCAAAATTCCACCGGAATAAAAAATGTTTTTTTAATTAAATGGGCTTTTCATGATGGTATCCTTACATCACACTCAAATTTATAAGCGCAGGCCTAAATTTACCGCACGCCTTTGGTAAGTGCCGGAGTGAGAAGAGGTTTTAAAATAATTAGCGCCCCGGCGGCAATTCAAGGAAATACGGTAGTGCAGTGTTTTTAACCTTCTTTGAGCCAAGGCACATTTATTTGATTGAAAAAAATGCGGAGGCACACCACCATACCAACTTTTTTTATAAAGCCCTTGTGGAGAGGCGGAGCCGGCAGCCCGACAGCGAGGCAGGGCACACTGTAGCCCAGCCTAAGATGGCAGCAAGGAGGAGTGGCCGGCAGTCCGACAGCAAGGCACGGGGGCAGCAGCCTAAGCAGGGAAGCCCAGACTTCCCTCTCCCCAGCCACTTTGTCCTGCTTCTTCCGGGGGATCCTGAGGCGTTCCCTGGCCAGCCGGAAGAGATAGTCTTCCCAATGTGTCCTGGGTCTTCCCCGTGGCCTCCTACCGGTTGGACGTGCCCTAAACACCTCCCTAGGGAGGCGTTCGGGTGGCATCCTGACCAGATGCCCGAACCACCTCATCTGGCTCCTCTCGATGTGGAGGAGCAGCGGCTTTACTTTGAGTTCCTCCCGGATGGCAGAGCTTCTCACCCTATCTCTAAGGGAGAGACCCAAACTCATTTCGGCCGCTTGTACCCGTGATCTTATCCTTTCGGTCATGACCCAAAGCTCATGACCATAGGTGAGGATGGGAACGTAGATCGACCGGTAAATTGAGAGCTTTGCCTTCCGGCTCAGCTCCTTCTTCACCACAACGGATCGATACAACGTCCGCGTTACTGAAGACGCCGCACCGATCCGCCTGTCGATCTCACCATCCACTCTTGCCTCATTCGTGAACAAGACTCCGAAGTACTTGAACTCCTCCACTTGGGGCAGGGTCTCCTCCCCAACCCGGAGATGGCATTCCACCCTTTTCCGGGCGAGAACCATGGACTCGGACTTGGAGGTGCTGATTCTCATTCCGGTCACTTCACACTCGGCTGTGAACCGATCCAGTGAGAGCTGAAGATCCCGGCCAGATGAAGCCATCAGGACCACATCATCTGCAAAAAGCAGAGACCTAATCCTGCAGCCACCAAACCGGAACCCCTCAACACCTTGACTGCGCCTAGAAATTCTGTCCATAAAAGTTATGAACAGAATGGGTGACAAAGGACAGCCTTGGCGGAGTCCAACCCTCACTGGAAATGTGTTCGACTTACTGCCAGCAATGCGGACCAAGCTCTGGCACTGATCGTACAGGGAGCGGACCGCCACAATCAGACAGTCCGATACCCCATACTCTCTGAGCACTCCCCACAGGACTTCCCGGGGTACACGGTCCAATTCATTCTCCAAGTCCACAAAGCACATGTAGACTGGTTGGGCAAACTCCCATGCACCCTCAAGAACCCTGCCGAGAGTATAGAGCTGGTCTACCGTTCCAAGACCAGAACGAAAACCACACTGTTCCTCCTGAATCCGAGGTTTGACTATCCGGCGTAGCCTCCTATCCAGTACACCTGAATAAACCTTACCGGGAAGGCTGAGGAGTGTGATCCCACCATAGTTGGAACGAAGAGGGTCCCTTGCGAAGGGCAGAGATGGGCATCACCACCACCCGTCGACTGGTGCTGAAGAAAGGTGTGGGGCTGACTTTCAGGTTGTACAGGTATGACCATATAATCTCACTAAAACACTAGTAACACAATAAGCAGATAAGGGATTTTCCAGAATAATCCTAGTAAATGTGTCTAATAACAATGTCCCATAGAATCCTAAAAAAGTTATCCTCAAAAATACAGAATGGAAATTTTACAGGTTTTTTTTGTGAATGGGACCACCAAAAATGTACGTTAAAATAAAGAAAAGGGGTTTTCCAATATTAACTATGAACAATAAAAGACTGATTATTAACAACATATGAATGTCATGATGGGCTTCACGGTGGCAGAGGGGTTAGTGCGTCTGCCTCACAATACAAAGTTCCTGTGTGGAGTTTGCATGTTCTTCCCGTGAATGCGTGGGTTCCCTCCGAGTACTCCGGCTTCCTCCCACCTCCAAAGACATGCACCTGGGGATAGGCCCCTCCCACCTCCAAAGACATGCACCTGGGGATAGGCCCCTCCCACCTCCAAAGACATGCACCTGGGGATAGGCCCCTCCCACCTCCAAAGACATGCACCTGGGGATAGGCCCCTCCCACCTCCAAAGACATGCACCTGGGGATAGGCCCCTCCCACTTCCAAAGACATGCACCTGGGGATAGGCCCCTCCCACCTCCAAAGACATGCACCTGAGGATAGGCCCCTCCCACCTCCAAAGACATGCACCTGGGGAAAGGCCCCTCCCACTTCCAAAGACATGCACCTGGGGATAGGCCCCTCCCACCTCCAAAGACATGCACCTGGGGATAGGCCCCTCCCACCTCCAAAGACATGCACCTGGGGATAGGCCCCTCCCACTTCCAAAGACATGCACCTGGGGATAGGCCCCTCCCACCTCCAAAGACATGCACCTGGAGATAGGCCCCTCCCACCTCCAAAGACATGCACCTGGGGATAGGCCCCTCCCACCTCCAAAGACATGCACCTGGGGATAGGCCCCTCCCACCTCCAAAGACATACACCTGGGGATAGGCCCCTCCCACCTCCAAAGACATACACCTGGGGATAGGCCCCTCCCACCTCCAAAGACATGCACCTGGGGATAGGCCCCTCCCACCTCCAAAGACATACACCTGGGGATAGGCCCCTCCCACCTCCAAAGACATGCACCTGGGGATAGGTTGATTGGCAACACTAAATGGTCCTTAGTGTGTGAATGTTGTCTATCTGTGTTGGCCCTGCGATGAGGTGGTGACTTGTCCAGGGTGTACCCTGCCTTCCGCCCGATTGTAGCTGAGATAGGCGCCATCGCCCCCCGCAACCCCAAAGGGAATAAGCGGTAGGAAATGGATGGATGGAATGTCATGATCTGTGGTCTGGATTATGTTTTTTGTTATTAGGGCCCGATGTCCTTTTGGGACAGAGGACCCTATTGTATTTCTAAGGTTTTATTAGTATTATACCGCCGCCTCTTTGAGCTGTAATTTGACCCCCTTAACATGCTTCAAAACTCAACAAATTTAACACACACATCAGGACTGGCGAAAACATAAAAAATCAAACCCCAAAACTAGGAAAAAACCTAACCGGGAAGGCTGAGGAGTGTGATCCCACCATAGTAGGAACACACCCTCCGGTTCCCCTTCTTAAAGAGAGGAACCACCACCCCGGTCTGCATATCCAGAGGTACCGCCCCCGATGTCCATGCGATGCTGCAGAGTCTTGTCAACCAAGACCGCCCCACAGCATCCAGAGCCTTAAGGAACTCTGGGCGGACCTCATCCTACCCCCGGGGTCTTGCCGCCGAGGAGCTTTTTAACTACCTCGGCGACCTCAGCCCCAGAAGTAGGAGAGTCCACTACAGATTCCCCAGGCACTGCTTCCTCATTGGGAGACGTGCTGGTAGGATTTGAGGAATTTCAGACTTTATTTAACTCGCCGACGTGTGCCGTGAAAGGCCGCACTCAAGCCGGCGAAGGCACATGTGGTGATGAAGACGTGCACAGCTGGAGCGCCGTGCCGAGTGTCGGGAGCGCCGGGCTTGACCGGAGCTGCGCGGGCACTAATTTCTTCCCCCGAGTGAAGGTGAAGTGCGGCGACTGTCACACCTGACTTCTGCATGCTCACCTCCACGGCGTTCTCGCTGCCTTCCTCTCTAAAATCCTGGCGTTGCATGACTTCCGTGGTAATGAAGTCCTTTCGGGAAAAGGTGCGTGGATCTCCCCTCGCAGCCTGCGGAGCGTCACTTCCTGCCTGCCAGGGAAGCAAAGGACAGAATGAATTGTTTTAGTGAAGATGGATTACAGCGCGTGTTGGTGAAGTGATAGTCTTGTACGGCCTTGTTCGCACTCCTGATTGCCAGATAAACTTCTCCCGGGGCCGTGGGCGCTGTGCTCACTGATAAGAAGTCAGGCCTGCTATCAGCGCCTCCTGGCTGCCATTTCTTCTTGCTATTGATTTCTGCGCCAGTAATCTTGTTTCATTGCAACTCTGCTCGGAGAAGCAGCCTTGCAGTGAGAGGCCTTGATGCACTAAAGGCCTACTGAAATGAGATGTTCTTATTTAAACGGGGATAGCAGCTCCATTCTATGTGTCATACTTCATCATTTCGCCATATTTTTGCTGAAAGGATTTAGTAGAGAACATCCACGATAAAGTTCGCAACTTTCGGTCGCTAATAAAAAAGCCTTGCCTGTACCGGAAGTAGCAGACGATGTCCGCGCGACGTCACGGGTTGTGGAGCTCCTCACATCTGAACATTGTTTACAATCATGGCCACCAGCAGCGAGAGCGATTCGGACCGAGAAAGCGACCATTTCCCCATTAATTTGAGCGAGGATGAAAGATTCGTGGATGAGGAAAGTGAGAGTGAAAGACTGATGTGTGTGTTGAATTTGGTGAGTTTTGAAGCATGTTAAGGGGGTCATATTACAGCTCAAAGAGGCGGCGGTATAATAATAATAAAACCTTAGAAATACAATAGGGTCCTCTGTCCCAAGGGGACATCGGTCCCTAATAACAAAAACATAATCCAGACCACAGATCATGACATTCATATGTTGTTAATATTCAGTATTTTATTGTTCATAGTTAATATTGGAAAACTCATTTTCTTTATTTTAATGTACATTATTTGGTGGTCCCATTCACTAAAAAAACCTGTAAAATTTCCATTCTGTATTTTTGAGGATAACTTTTTTAGGATTCTATGGGACATTGTGACTTTTGGTAGTAGTGTTCCTGGAAAAAAGGGAGTGTGAAGTGAAGTGAATTATATTTATATAGCGCTTTTCTCTAGTGACTCAAAGCGCTTTACATAGTGAAACCCAATATCTAAGTTACATTTAAACCAATGTGGGTGGCACTGGGAGCAGGAGGGTAAAGTGTCTTGCCCAAGAACACAACGGCAGTGACTAGGATGGTGGAAGCGGGAATCGAACCTGCAACCCTCAAGTTGCTGGCACGGCCACTCTACCAACCGAGCTATACCGCCCCAAGGGAGCCAAACACACATACCGTAAAGCTAAATGTGTATACCGTATTTCCTCGAATTGCCGACGGGTATATAGTATGCGCCTGACTAGAATTTCCACCGGGTCAAACTCGTCACGTCACGAGTGACACTTCACCTGTCATCATTTTCAAAATGGAGGAGGCTGATATCAATAATTTGAAATCGCATACGGGGAAGAAGATTAAGAGCTATTCAGTAGGATTTAAGGTCCAAGCTATTGAATATGCTAAAAAGAACAGTAAGCAACTACGTTTTATTAATATACCGTAGCTGCGTGTGTCAAATATGAGTCATTAAATGACTCCCGCCTCCTGGTGGTAGAGGGCGCTAGTGATCCTTCTTGCGACTACTCGGCTGCAGAAGAAGTGACAACAAGCAGCAAGAGTGAGCAGCGATCGTTTATTTTTTCCTCTCGCTTGCACTTTTAACATGGAGGATTACATATCTAAAATAAAACAGTTTTCTAAACTGGACTTTCTGTTGCAATCCGCTGCTCGGATCTACACATATTTATTTTTCCATTTTGTATATCTCTCCATCCAACTCCTTATTTTCATTTTGCTTTGTCACCATGGTCACTCATCAGTCCACCTGCTAGTCTCGCCCCGCACACCTGCTTCTAATTATCACCCTACTATTTAAGCCAGTCTACTCTGTTCATTCGGTCTGGGTCCATAGTTTGCTCTCACGCAACGGTACGGCTGATTTTTGATCTTTGCTTTCACGCGATTATTACTATTCTCGCTAGCTCTCAGGCTACGCACATTGTTATTAGCTCTCATGCTAAATGTTTTATTTATTCCTTTTTTATGTGCCCACGTGCCAGTTTAATTTCCTATTTTTGTATTTCCTAGTTCTCTTACTAGCGTTTTTGGCAGCGAGAGCCATTCGGACCGAGAAAGCGACGATTTCCCCATTAATTTGAGCGAGGATGAAAGATTCGTGGATGAGGAAAGTGAGAGTGAAGGACTAGAAAAAAAAAGACTAGAGGGCAGTAGGAGCAATTCAGATGTTATTAGACAAATTTACTAGGATAATTCTGGAAAATCCCTTATCTGCTTATTGTGTTACTAGTGTTTTAGTGAGATTATATGGTCGTACCTGTACAACCTGAAGGTCTACCCCGCACCTTTCTTCAGCACCATTCGACGGGTGGTGGCGATGCCCATCTCTGCCCTACGCAAGGGACCCTCTTTGAAACATGATCTTATTCCTTTTTTGTGTGCCCACGTGCCAGTTTAATTTCCTATTTTTGTATTTCCTAGTTCTCTTACTAGCGTTTTTGGTTTGCCTTTGTATTAGCTCCAGTGTTTCTGTTCAGAGCTCCCTTTTTGTTAAATAAATCAACGTATCCTCGAGGGAATCGAACCCGGCACCTCGATGCCCACCAGTCCTTACACTTTCAGTCGAAGCAGGAGGTAATAAAGGAAGATCTCCATCGAGACAGAGAGACTTTTAAAACTGAAGAAAGATAAGGAAGACTTTTCTAAACAACTTATGTAACTTAGATATTGGGTTTCACTATGTAAAGCGCTTTGAGTCACTAGAGAAAAAGCGCTATATAAATATAATTCACTTCACTAAACAACGTATCGATGCTTTTGATCAGAAGGAGCTGCGCATGGACTTCATTTATAAGTAAAGGTAAGACCATAATGTTTTTTTTATTAAATGTGCTTTTCATGATGGTATCCTTACATCACACTCAAATGTTTAAGCGCAGGCCTAAATTTACCGCATTCCTTTGGTAAACGCCGGAGTGAGAAGAGGTTTTAAATTAATTAGCGCCCCGGCGGCAATTCAAGAAAATACGGCATATATCATTTATACAGACATTGGCCCCCCAGACACACTTTCTCTCTCAATGTGGCCCCCGAGCTGCTCAGTTCTGCGTTAAAACCTCAGTTTCCCCCTGCATGGACCCACCTGAGTGCTCAACTCAATGTGGTTTTAGGACTCTCTAGCGCTCTGGAGTCCTCTTGTGGGGTGGTATAGCTCGGTTGGTAGAGCGGCCGTGTCAGCAACTTGAGGGTTCGATTCCCGCTTCTGCCATCCTAGTCACTGCCGTTGTGTCCTTGGGCAAGACACTTTACCCACCTGCTCCCAGTGCCACCCACACTGGTTTGAATGTAACTTAGATATTGGGTTTCACTATGTAAAGCGCTTTGAGTCACTAGAGAAAAAGCGCTATATAAATATAATTCACTTCACTAAACAACGTATCGATGCTTTTGATCAGAAAGAGCTGCGCATGGACTTCATTTATAAGTAAAGGTAAGACCATAATAACGTTTTTTTTATTAAATGTGCTTTTCATGATGGTATCCTTACATCACACGCAAATTTTTAAGGGCAGGCCTAAATTTACCGCATTCCTTTGGTAAACGCCGGAGTGAGAAGAGGTTTTAAATTAATTAGCGCCCCGGCGGCAATTCAAGAAAATACGCTATACATCATTTATACAGACATTGGCCCCCCAGACACACTTTCTCTCTCAATGTGGCCCCCGAGCTGCTCAGTTCTGCGTTAAAACCTCAGTTTCCCCTTGCATGGACCCACCTGAGTGCTCAACTCAATGTGGTTTTAGGACTCTCTAGCGCTCTGGAGTCCTCTTGTGGGGCGGTATAGCTCGGTTGGTAGAGCGGCCGTGTCAGCAACTTGAGGGTTCGATTCCCGCTTCCGCCATCCTAGTCTCTGCCGTTGTGTCCTTGGGCAAGACACTTTACCCACCTGCTCCCAGTGCCACCCACACTGGTTTGAATGTAACTTAGATATTGGGTTTCACTATGTAAAGCGCTTTGAGTCACTAGAGAAAAAGCGCTATATAAATATAATTCACTTCACTTCCACAATTAGTTTCTTTAGTTCCCAAACGTTTGAGTGTTGTTAAAAGAAAAGGTGATGTAACACAATGGTGAACATGCCCTTTCCCAACTACTTTGGCTCGTGTTGCAGCCATGAAATTCAAAGTTAATTATTATTTGCAAAAAAAAAAAGTTAATGAGTTTGAACATCAAATATGTTGTCTTTGTAGCATATTCAACTGAATATGGCTTGAAAATGATTTGCAAATCATTGTATTCTGTTTATATTTACATCTAACACAATTTCCCAACTCATATGGAAACGGGGTTTGCATGATTGTTTTATTAAAGATAAAAGTACCTCTGGAGACTCCATCTAAGCATTAATGAGGCCTACTGTTGCTTTAACATTGAACACTTCATATATTTCCCAAAGGAGCGTCGGTGCAGATGCTCGAAGAAGATTTTATGAGAACTTCTCAGACGGTGTCGGGCCAGAGGGGAACGTGAGCTCACTTTTTAACAGGACACCTTGCATTTCACCGCCGTGACATCACTTTGCTCTTTCATCACAGCGGGACGGACGGCGCCGCTGTTTCTTCTTTGGGAATTAAAAAAAAAAACAACGCTACACTTCAAAAGGTTGTTTGTCGGCGACGTGAACAGATTACAGGAAGCCAAGGGCGTTCAGTCAGGTAAGCATCAGTGAGTAACGATATTAGGCCGATACATCTTGCGTTGTAAAAACTCCGCTCGGTATCATTATGTCCCCCCAGCATGCCTTATTAGGCAGCCTGGAGGTGAGCATGATCTATCAGCGCTGCACTTAACGAGGACAACGTGCATCTCTTGTAATGCAGCGTATTTAAAAAAAAAAAAAAAAAAAAAAAAAAAAATCCCCCCTTTAATCCATTTCCCTCCACCTTGATGCTGATTAATTGTGCTTAAGCTCAGCAGCTCTCTGTCAGCGAGACGGCAAAGCGGCGGTAATGTATTAGCGCCATTAAATACGCATCATTCTTCGGGGATGAAACACGTTGACCCCGGCCTGATTAGACGCTTAATTAAAATTACTCAACAGTTCCTGAGCGCAGACACTCGCCGGGCGAGGAGGTCGACCGATTGGAATGATGCGCCGCCGCTCTTGTTTGCCAGCTTTGTGTCCTCGCATGTCAATCCAGCATCAATCTTCATTTGGCTCTTCAAGTGAAGTGAATTATATTTATATAGCGCTTTTCTCTAGCGACTCAAAGCGCTTTACATAGTGAAACCCAATATCCAAGTTACATTTAAAGCAGTGTGGGTGGCACTGGGAGCAGGTGGGTAAAGTGTCTTGCCCAAGGACACAACGGCAGTGACTAGGATGGCGGAAGCGGGAATCGAACCTGCAACCCTTAAATTGCTGACACGGCCGCTCTACCAACCGAGCTATACCGCCCCACAAGAGGACTCCAGAGCGCTAGAGAGTCCTAAAACCACATTGAGTTGAGCACTCAGGTGGATCCATGCAGGGCGAAACTGAGGTTTTAACGCAGAACTGAGCAGCTCGGGGGCCACATTGAGAGAGAAAGTGTGTCTGGGGGGCCAATGTCTGTATAAATTATATATACCGTATTTTCTTGAATTGCCGCCGGGGCGCTAATTAATTTAAAACCTCTTCTCACTCCGGCGTTTACCAAAGGAATGCGGTAAATTTAGGCCTGCGCTTATAAATTTGAGTGTGATGTAAGGATACCATCATGAAAAGCACATTCAATAAAAAAAACGTTATTATGGTCTTACCTTTACTTATAAATGAAGTCCATGCGCAGCTCCTTCTGATCAAACGCATCGATAAGTTGTTTAGTGAAGTGAATTATATTTATATAGCGCTTTTCTCTAGTGACTCAAAGCGCTTTACATAGTGAAACCCAATATCTAAGTTACATTTTTAAAGCAGTGTGGGTGGCACTGGGAGCAGGTGGGTAAAGTGTCTTGCCCAAGGACACAACGGCAGTGACTAGGATGGCGGAAGCGGGAATCGAACCTGCAACCCTCAAGTTGCTGGCACCGCCACTCTGCCAACCGAGCTAAACCGTGGAATTATTTACCATTTTTGTTTTATGTAGAGCTTCAGTCGTTCAACAGCGGCATGGCCGGAAACCAACATTGAATGACCGTGACCTTCGATCCCTCAGACGGCACTGTATCAAAAACCGACATCAATCTCTAAAGGATATCACCACATGGGCTCAGGAACACTTCAGAAAACCACTTTCACTAAATACAGTTTGTCGCTACATCTGTAAGTGCAAGTTAAAGCTCTACTATGCAAAGCGAAAGCCATTTATCAACAACATCCAGTCACGCCGCCGGCTTCTCTGGCCCTGAGATCATCTAAGATGGACTGATGCAAAGTGGAAAAGTGTTCTGTGGTCTGACGAGTCCACATTTCAAATTGTTTTTGGAAATATTCGACATTGTGTCATCCGGACCAAAGGGGAAGCAAACCATTGATTCTTTTATTAGTAGATTGCACAGTTCAGTACATATTCCGTACAATTGACCACTAAATGGCAACACCCCAATAAGTTTTTCAACTTGTTTAAGTTGGGGTCCACATTAATCAATTCATGGTAATTCACCATCCAGACTGTTATCGACGCAAAGTTGAAAAGCCAGCATGTGTGATGGTATGGGGGTGCATTAGTGCCCAAGGCATGGGTAACTTACACATCTGTGAAGGCACCATTAATGCTGAAAGGTACATACAGGTTTTGGAACAACATATGCTGCCATCTAAGCGCCGTCTTTTTCATGGACGCCCCTGCTTATTTCAGCAAGATAATGCCAAGCCACATTCAGCACGTGTTAAAACAGCGTGGCTTCGTAAAAAAAAGAGTGCGGGTACTTTCCTGGCCCGCCTGCAGTCCAGACCTGTCTCCCATGGAAAATGTGTGGCGCATTATGAAGCGTAAAATACGACAGCGGAGACCCCGGACTGTTGAAGGACTGAAGCTCTACATAAAACAAGAATGGGAAAGAATTCCACTTTCAAAGCTTCAACAATTATTTTCCTCAGTTCCCAAACGTTTATTGAGTGTTGTTCAAAGAAAAGGTGATGTAACACAGTGGTGAACATGCCCTTTCCCATCTACTTTGGCACGTGTTGCAGCCATGGAATTCTAAGTTAATTATTTGCAAAAAAAAAATCAAGTTTATGAGTTTGAACATCAAATATGTTGTCTTTGTAGCATATTCAACTGAATATGGCTTGAAAAGGATTTGCAAATCATTTTATTCTGTTTATATTTACATCTAACACAATTTCCCAACTCATATAAAAACGGGGTTTGTACTTTTATTCACTGTTTGCTTTCCATCCATCTTCCACTTGTATTCATTGTGTATCTCCTCATGATTCTTGAAGAGGCGGGAGATCAAATTGCTCGTATTAAAAGGAAGACGTCTTGGTTGCTCCTCGCATAATCAACTTTTTGCATTCATTGCAAATTGCCAGTTTTTTATTCGTCAATAATCCCAAACCATAGACATGGTGTCATTAGTCAGTCACGGCTACAGCACCGGCAACAACACACTCTTGTTGTTGGTATGCTGCGCTCGTGGCGGTTTGATGATGTCATCAAGCGTCGCCAGTAAACCTCTCAAACTCCTGTGTTGTGTGTGTGGTAGGGGGGGGGTGGGGGGGGGCTTCTGACTGGTAGACACAACTGCTCTTACTTCTCTCTACGTCCATGTTTTACCGTACAGCGGCGTCTTAAAAAGTCATTAATTTTACCTTTTGAAACCGATAATTTCCTATATTACATTTTAAAGCATTTATCTGAAGAATCCGGAAGCGAGAGTCTTCCACAATTTGTAAATTGTGGAAGACTCTCGCTTCCAGGTTCTTCGGACCACCAATCACCGACAAGTCAGGCTCTTTCAGGTTTACAATAATGTGTTATTTTTCAATAAATTGTCTTTTTCCTTCTGCTTTTCAGCAATTGTCTTATTATGTCAGTCTTGCTCTCACTCTTGTTTGTGCTCCACCACTCTTTTTATTTATTTATTTTTTTCCCTTGGCCTCAGTCTGCACCCCCACTCCAGGGCTCAGGCTAAGACCGATTTTTTATTTTTTATTTTATTTTAATCTTCTATTCTTTTCTCCCATACCCCCCCCCCCCCCCCGTTTACCTGTATGTCATCTTTTTTGTAAGGGGCGCTGGAAGCCCGCAGACCCGTCAGCGATCCTGTTTTGTCTCCCTGTATTGTTTGTCTGATCTTGAATGGGATTGTGCTGAAAATTGTAATTTTCCTGAAGGAACTCTCCTGACGGAATAAATAAAGTACTATCTAATCTAATCTAATCTAACCCACTCCCCCCCCCCCCGGCTGCTGCCTTTTAACAGAGCAACAGGTGATTAGACAAGCTGATCTTGCAGCCCGTCCTGGCACACCCCGCTTCGCTGCAGGTCCGTAGGCCACCCCCCCTACCACTTAGATATAATATATATATTTTTTTTTTGCAAAAATAAAATAAAGAACTAATGGCCTTAAATATACACAGTAGTGTACCAAAAACAAACAATAAGTGACGAAAAAGTACCATCCACCTATTTTCTACTGCTTGTCCCATAATCAATAAAACAGTCATATATTGTGTTTTGGAAAAAGGTTGTCATAAATGTTACATCATTCAGTAAAAAAATAATAAAGAATAAAAAACGTTATGCATATGTAAATGTATTCGGTTATAAACATTCATTCACTTTCTTCTTTCCTTCATGGATCTAAACTTTACTGTGTATTTTTTTCTACATTTTTATCGTCAAATTTTCAGAATGTGTTTGTTTTATTGTTGGCCAAAGTAAGACAAAGAAAAAACAAGCTGAAGTTGTCTTTATTTTTTAGTTTTAATGCCATTATTTTAATAGTACATGTGGCCCCTGGGCTAAAATGACTGTGAGACCCCTGTGTTAAAGGGGAACATTATCAGCAGACCTATGTAAGCGTCCATATACACCTTGATGGTGCAGAAAAAAGACCATCTATTTTTTAAACCGATTTCCCAACTCTAAATGGGTGATTTTTGGCAAATTAAACGCCTTTCTGTTTATCGGTCTTTTACCGATGACATCAGAGCGTGACGTCACCGAGGTAACACACCCGTCATGTTCATTTTCACATTACAAACACCGGGTCTCAGCTCTGTTATTTTCCGTTTTTTCGACTATTTTTTGGAACCTTGGAGACATCATGCCTGGACGGTGTGTTGTCGGAGGGTGTAACAACACTAACAGGGAGGGATTCAAGTTGCACCACTGGCAAGAAATCTGCCACCAGACCCCCATTGAATGTACCAGAGTGTCTCCACATTTGACCGGCGATGCTAAGACAGACATGGCACAGAGATGTATGGATAACCTGCAGATGCATTTACAACTATTAAGTCAACGAAATCACAAAGGTGAGTTTTGTTGATGTTGTTGAATTATGTGCTAATCAGACATATTTGGTCACGGCATGACTGCCAGATAATCGATGCTAACATGCTACGCTAATCGATGCTAACATGCTATTTACGCTAGCTGTATGTACATTTGAAACTAGATACCCACATTTGATGCGAAACAAACACTTACCAATCGACTGATTTAAGTTGCTCTAGTGTCAGAAGATGTGAAAGTCCTGATCGTTTGGTCCGCACATTTTACCGGCGATGCTAATAAGGCAGCTATGCTATGGGCCACTTCATTAGGTACACCCACGCTATGGCCGAATAGCGTCAATAGCTATTCGCTCAATAGCTTCAGTTTCTTCTTCAATACTTTCATACTCCGACCATCTGTTTCAATACATGCGTAATCTGTTGAATCGCTTTAGCCGCTGAAATCCGAGTTTGAATCCGAGCTAATGTCGCTATATCTCGCTGTGGTAACCGCCATGTTGTTTGTATTGGCAGCCCTGTATGACGTCTCAGGGAAATGGACGGTCGCATCGCAAATAGCGAAAATCAAGAACTTTAAAGCTTTTTTTAGGGATATTCCGGGAGGTGTAAAATTTTGAAAAAAACTTCAAAAAATAAAACAAGCCAATGGGAACTGATTTTTATTGTTTTGAAATTGTGATAATGTTCCCCTTTAATGTCACTGCTAATGCTAACACTTTAGCACGCATGATGCAAATGTCTAATAGAATAGAATAGGATGGACTTTATTGTCGTTATATTTGCTTATAACGAGATTAATTAGCTGTATGTAGAAGTGTCTGGTTGTATCTGCTGCTTTAATGTTTTAATGTCCTCTGTGTTCTTTGATGTTTCCCTCTTACACACATGGAAGAGGGATGTGTACTAAGGCTATGAGTTTTTTTTTTTTTTTTTTTTTTTTTTTTTTTTCCCTTGGCCTCAGTCTGCACCCCCACTCCAGGGCCTAGGCTAAGACCGATTTTTTAATTTTATTTTAATCTTCTATTCCCACCCCCCTTGTTTACCTGTATGTCATCTTTTTTGTAAGGGGCGCTGGAAGCCGGCAGACCCGTCAGCGATCCTGTTCTGTCTCCCTGTAATGTTTGTCTGATCTTGAATGGGATTGTGCTGAAAATTGTAATTTTCCTGAAGGAACTCTCCTGACGGAATAAATAAAGTACTATCTATCTATCTATCTATCTATCTATCTATCTAAGGACTCCAATTTAAGGTGCGTTAGTGGGAACAAATATGGGGTAACATAAATAACACAGAGATAATAAAGGAAAAAAACAAAGAATTGAAATTTCTAGTTAATTTAGTTTAATTAAAAACTATCGCACAAGATTAAAATTTCTGTCTGATGGTTTGTCGCATCATTTTAGTGTGAAAAGTAACACTTCAGTGTTAAAGGCCGCTCCACTAATTTAATGGCTCGGGCAGGTTGCCATGGCGATGTCGGAGATGCTTTGAATGTGCGCAATCAACAATGATTATGTACGTTCATGTACGAGTATGACGTATTGTTCCTTTAAAGCAAGGGTTACTTGAAAATGAACGTGTTGCACAAAAATACAACGGTGGATTAAAGACAAAAACAAGTAAAAACAAAGTTTGAGAAAAAATAGGAACTGTAATCAAATAGAACAATAGCTCACTAAAAGCTTAATGACTGGCATGGCTTTTAAATAGTTTTATTATATAATGAATGTATTATAACTGATTAGCATATTTTGTCCTCCATTGTAGAAGCTATTATGAGCAGATTTGGTTTTGTTTGACTTCTTTACTTTCTCATCGCTGCTGTTTGAAATGCACGTGGCAATTTGGGTCTTTCTTTAAGGCAATAGTGAAGTGTGAAGGGAATTATATTTATATAGCGCTTTTCTCTAGTGACTCAAAGCGCTTTACATAGTGAAACCCAATATCAATTTTTTTTTTTTTTTTACATTTAAAGCAGTGTGGGTGGCACTGGGAGCAGGTGGGTAAAGTGTCTTGCCCAAGGACACAACGGCAGTGACTAGGATGGCGGAAGCGGGATTTGAACCTCCAACCCTCAAGTTGCTGGCCCGGCCGCTCTACCAACCGAGCTATACCACCCTGATAGTCCTGCCAAGCTGGTCGCTTGCCAGGATGGTTCTTGCGAACCTTTTGGTGGACGGAGGTTGAATAGTTGCCGTAAAGTTCGACCTTTAAATGTATTTTAGTTTGCGCCTCATTACTAAACACTAGGATGCAACAACTCAAGGTTCTAAACATGGTTCTAACTTCCTTGTGGGGACATTGTTGATTGTCATGTTCAGATGTACTTTGTGGACGCCGTCTTTGCTCCACAGTAAGTCTTTGCTGTCGTCCAGCATTCTGTTTTTGTTTACTTTATAGCCAGTTCAGTTTTGTTCCCTAAGCTTCAATGCCTTTTCTTAGGGCCTTTTGTTTATTTTTGGTTTAAGCATTACCTTTTTACCTGCACACTGCCTCCCACATCTACAAAGCAATTATCTACTGGTCGCCACCTACTGATATAGAGGAGTTTTACATGATTACTCTGCCGAACTCTAGACAGCACCGACACTCAACAACACATCATTTGAAAACTATAAATACTGGTTTGCAAAAAAATATATTTTTTACCCCAAATAGGTGAAATGAGATCATCTCCCACGGCACACCAGACTGTATCTGGTGTGCACAGTGGTTGAAAAACACTACTTTAGAGGCAGCCTCAGTGATGTTAACTAGGGAACTCCTGAATAAATAGAGGAGCGTGTGGGACTGTACCTTAGAGCAGTGGTTCTCAAAAGGGGGTACGCATACCCCTGGGGGTACTTGAAGGTATGCCAAGGGGTACGTGACATTTTTTTTTTTAAATATTCTAAAAATATCAACAATTCAAAAACCCTTTATGAATATATTTATTGAATAATACTTCAACAAAATGGGAATGTAAGTTCATAAACTGTAAAAAAGAAATGCAACAATGCAATATTCAGTTTTGACAGCAAGATTTTTTGTGGACATGTTCAGAGGTGGGTAGTAACGCGCTACATTTACTCCGTTACATCTACTTGAGTAATTTTTGGGATAAATTGTACTTCTACGAGTAGTTTTTATGCAACATACTTTTACTTTTACTTGAGTATATTTATAGAGAAGAAACGCTACTTTTACTCTGTTCCATTTATCTACATTAAGCTCGCTACTCGCTACTTTTTTTTATCGATCTATTAATGTTTGTTTTGGTTTTTCAACATAGGATCTACGCATGCCTGTGTTTCACCAATCAAATGCAGTCACTGGTGACTTTGGACCAATCAAACAGAGCCAGGCGGTCACATGACCGTGAAACGTAAAACCCGACTTAAACAAGTTGACAAACTTATTCGGGTGTTACCATTTAGTGGTCAATTGTACGGAATATGTACTGTACTGTGCAATCTACTAATAAAAGTTTCAATCAATCAATCAAAAGTGCAAAAGAAAAAAGACACTTTTTATTTCAACCGTACTTCCCGTCAAAAGCCTAAAGACTGATCGCACAGTTCCTGTCTTCACAATAAAAGCGCCGCTCCATCGCGCCTGCGCTAACAAAATAAGAGTCTCTGAAAGCCAGCGCAAACAAGCGAGCAAACTACGGAGTTTGCCGCCAATGTATTTCTTGTAAAGTGTATAAAAACGAATATGGAAGCTGGACAAATAAGATGCCAAAAACCAACGACTTTCATGTGGTATTAGACAGAAAAGAGGAACTTTTTTTCTCCTCCATTTGAAAATGTGGACATTATCAGCACTATACTGTCTGATTCCAATCAATGCGAGTCATCAGAATCAGGTAATACACCAACTTATATTCTTGTCTTCATGAAAGATAGGAATCTATTTGTTAAACATGCATGTATATTCATTAAACAACCTTTAACATGTCAACAAAAACGGCAAAATAAATACATATAAATTATATACTGTATATATAAATGTATATATATAAATGTATATATATATATATATATATATATATATATGTATGTGATATGTGTGTGTATGTATATATGAGGTAGATCACCTCGACTTGGTCATTTATTAAGTAATTGATAAACGTTGAAAAACTTATTGGGGTGTTACCATTTAGTGGTCAATTGTACGGAATATGTACTGTACTGTGCAATCTACTAATAAAAGTATCAATCAATCAATCAATCAATCAAATCAATGAATGCCTACTGAGGCTATGGTGCTGTTAAGTTATTGTGGCTCAATGTGCCTTTTATTTTATTTTAATGTACTATTATTTAATATATATTATTGTTTTAGTTGCTTAAGAGATATTCCTGGCTCGGAATTTGCTCATTGCTATTTTTATGTTTTTGTACATT
Organism: Nerophis ophidion; assembly: GCF_033978795.1. Lineage (NCBI taxonomy): Eukaryota > Metazoa > Chordata > Actinopteri > Syngnathiformes > Syngnathidae > Nerophis > Nerophis ophidion. The sequence continues at coordinate 41,687,545 of NC_084629.1, read as the reverse complement.
ATTTGTTGCCGAAATGATGTTCTCATCAGTTACTCAGTACTTGAGTAGTTTTTTCACAACATACTTTTTACTTTTACTCAAGTAAATATTTGGGTGACTACTCCTTACTTTTACTTGAGTAATACATCTCTAAAGTAACTGTACTCTTACTTGAGTACAATTTCTGGCTACTCTACCCACCTCTGGACATGTTCCATAAATATTGATGTTAAAGATTTATTTTTTTGTGAAGAAATGTTTAGAATGAAGTTGATGAATCCAGATGGATCTCTATTACAATCCCCAAAGAGGGCACTTTAAGTTGATGATTACTTCTATGTGGAGAAATATTTATTTAGAATTGAATCACTTGTTTATTTTTCAACAAGGTTTTAGTTATTTTTATATCTTCTTTTCCAAATAGTTGAAGAAAGACCACTACAAATGAGCAATATTTGGCACTGTTATACAATTTAATAAATCAGAAAGTGATGACATAGTGCTGTATTTTACTTCTTTATCTCTTTTTATCAACCAAAAATGCTTTACTCTGATTAGGGGGTACTTGAATTAAAGGAATGTTCACTGAAAAAAGGTTGAGAACCACAGGTCTAGGTAATATGTACTGGATATGAGTCGGTGTAGGTTTAGCTCCACAATTGCTTTTAGAACATGTTTTTTAGTCAGTCTGCATTCAGCTCGTGCGTTAAGACGTTTCCAGATTGCAAATGAACCCCCCCCCCCCATGCTTCTCTCTCTACAAAAGTAACATAATTCATATTTTGAAAACGTACACTGGTAAATATAAATCGGAGTTGATTGGTAACACTAAATTGGCCCTAGTGTGTGATTGTTGTTGAAAAAAGGTTGAGACTGTAACTGAGTGTGCAGCCCCAATTGTTTCTCCTCATTGGCAAAATTGTCTCTGTCTGATTCCTTGCTTCTTGTCTCGTTTAATAGATCGTTCTGTGTTGGAACCTGACATGCAAGAACGATTTTTTACTGTCAACCGAGCTTTGTTTTTTAATGATTTCTAAATTGGCCCTAGTGTGTGATTGTTGTTGAAAAAAGGTTGAGACTGTAACTGAGTGTGCAGCCCCAATTGTTTCTCCTCATTTGCAAAATTGTCTGTCTGATTCCTTGCTTCTTGTCTTGTTTAATAGATCGTTCTGTGTTGGAACCTGACATGCAAGAACGATTTTTACTGTCAACCGAGTTTTGTTTTTTAATGATTTCTAAATTGGCCCTAGTATGTGATTGTTGTTGAAAAAAGGTTGAGACTGTAACTGAGTGTGCAGCCCCAATTGTTTCTCCTCATTGGCAAAATTGTCTCTGTCTGATTCCTTGCTTCTTGTCTCGTTTAATAGATCGTTCTGTGTTGGAACCTGACATGCAAGAACGATTTTTTACTGTCAACCGAGCTTTGTTTTTTAATGATTTCTAAATTGGCCCTAGTGTGTGATTGTTGTTGAAAAAAGGTTGAGACTGTAACTGAGTGTGCAGCCCCAATTGTTTCTCCTCATTGGCAAAATTGTCTCTGTCTGATTCCTTGCTTCTTGTCTCGTTTAATAGATTGTTCTGTGTTGGAACCTGACATGCAAGAACGATTTTTTACTGTCAACCGAGTTTTGTTTTTTAATGATTTCTAAATTGGCCCTAGTGTGTGATTGTTGTTGAAAAAAGGTTGAGACTGTAACTGAGTGTGCAGCCCCAATTGTTTCTCCTCATTGGCAAAATTGTCTCAGTCTGATTCCTTGCTTCTTGTCTTGTTTAATAGATCGTTCTGTGTTGGAACCTGACATGCAAGAACGATTTTTTACTGTCAACCGAGTTTTGTTTTTTAATGATTTCTAAATTGGCCCTAGTGTGTGATTGTTGTTGAAAAAAGGTTGGGACTGTAACTGAGTGTGCAGCCCCAATTGTTTCTCCTCATTGGCAAAATTGTCTGTCTGATTCCTTGCTTCTTGTCTTGTTTAATAGATCGTTCTGTGTTGGAACCTGACATGCAAGAACGATTTTTTACTGTCAACCGAGTTTTGTTTTTTAATGATTTCTAAATTGGCCCTAGTGTGTGATTGTTGTTGAAAAAAGGTTGAGACTGTGACTGAGTGTGCAGCCCCAATTGTTTCTCCTCATTGGCAAAATTGTCTCTGTCTGATTCCTTGCTTCTTGTCTTGTTTAATAGATCGTTCTGTGTTGGAACCTGACATGCAAGAACGATTTTTTACTGTCAACCGAGTTTTGTTTTTTAATGATTTCTAAATTGGCCCTAGTGTGTGATTGTTGTTGAAAAAAAGGTTGAGACTGTAACTGAGTGTGCAGCCCCAATTGTTTCTCCTCATTGGCAAAATTGTCTGTCTGATTCCTTGCTTCTTGTCTTGTTTAATAGATCGTTCTGTGTTGGAACCTGACATGCAAGAACGATTTTTTACTGTCAACCGAGCTTTGTTTTTTAATGATTTCTAAATTGGCCCTAGTGTGTGATTGTTGTTGAAAAAAGGTTGAGACTGTAACTGAGTGTGCAGCCCCAATTGTTTCTCCTCATTTGCAAAATTGTCTGTCTGATTCCTTGCTTCTTGTCTTGTTTAATAGATCGTTCTGTGTTGGAACCTGACATGCAAGAACGATTTTTACTGTCAACCGAGTTTTGTTTTTTAATGATTTCTAAATTGGCCCTAGTATGTGATTGTTGTTGAAAAAAGGTTGAGACTGTAACTGAGTGTGCAGCCCCAATTGTTTCTCCTCATTGGCAAAATTGTCTCTGTCTGATTCCTTGCTTCTTGTCTCGTTTAATAGATCGTTCTGTGTTGGAACCTGACATGCAAGAACGATTTTTTACTGTCAACCGAGCTTTGTTTTTTAATGATTTCTAAATTGGCCCTAGTGTGTGATTGTTGTTGAAAAAAGGTTGAGACTGTAACTGAGTGTGCAGCCCCAATTGTTTCTCCTCATTGGCAAAATTGTCTCTGTCTGATTCCTTGCTTCTTGTCTTGTTTAATAGATCGTTCTGTGTTGGAACCTGACATGCAAGAACGATTTTTTACTGTCAACCGAGTTTTGTTTTTTAATGATTTCTAAATTGGCCCTAGTGTGTGATTGTTGTTGAAAAAAGGTTGAGACTGTAACTGAGTGTGTAGCCCCAATTGTTTCTCCTCATTGGCAAAATTGTCTCTGTCTGATTCCTTGCTTCTTGTCTTGTTTAATAGATCGTTCTGTGTTGGAACCTGACATGCAAGAACGATTTTTTACTGTCAACCGAGTTTTGTTTTTTAATGATTTCTAAATTGGCCCTAGTGTGTGATTGTTGTTGAAAAAAGGTTGAGACTGTAACTGAGTGTGCAGCCCCAATTGTTTCTCCTCATTGGCAAAATTGTCTGTCTGATTCCTTGCTTCTTGTCTTGTTTAATAGATCGTTCTGTGTTGGAACCTGACATGCAAGAACGATTTTTTACTGTCAACCGAGTTTTGTTTTTTAATGATTTCTAAGTTGGCCCTAGTGTGTGATTGTTGTTGAAAAAAGGTTGAGACTGTAACTGAGTGTGCAGCCCCAATTGTTTCTCCTCATTGGCAAAATTGTCTGTCTGATTCCTTGCTTCTTGTCTTGTTTAATAGATCGTTCTGTGTTGGAACCTGACATGCAAGAACGATTTTTTACTGTCAACCGAGTTTTGTTTTTTAATGATTTCTAAGTTGGCCCTAGTGTGTGATTGTTGTTGAAAAAAGGTTGAGACTGTAACTGAGTGTGCAGCCCCAATTGTTTCTCCTCATTGGCAGAATTGTCTCTGTCTGATTCCTTGCTTCTTGTCTTGTTTAATAGATAGTTCTGTGTTGGAACCTGACATGCAAGAACGATTTTTTACTGTCAACCGAGTTTTGTTTTTTAATGATTTCTAAATTGGCCCTAGTGTGTGATTGTTGTTGAAAAAAAGGTTGAGACTGTAACTGAGTGTGCAGCCCCAATTGTTTCTCCTCATTGGCAAAATTGTCTCTGTCTGATTCCTTGCTTCTTGTCTCGTTTAATAGATCGTTCTGTGTTGGAACCTGACATGCAAGAACGATTTTTTACTGTCAACCGAGTTTTGTTTTTTAATGATTTCTAAGTTGGCCCTAGTGTGTGATTGTTGTTGAAAAAAGGTTGAGACTGTAACTGAGTGTGCAGCCCCAATTGTTTCTCCTCATTGGCGAAATTGTCTCTGTCTGATTCCTTGCTTCTTGTCTCGTTTAATAGATCGTTTTGTGTTGGAACCTGACATGCAAGAACCATTTTTTACTGTCAATCGAGCTTTGTTTTTTAATGATTTCTAAATTGGCCCTAGTGTGTGATTGTTGTTGAAAAAAGGTTGAGACTGTAACTGAGTGTGCAGCCCCAATTGTTTCTCCTCATTGGCAAAATTGTCTCTGTCTGATTCCTTGCTTCTTGTCTCGTTTAATAGATCGTTCTGTGTTGGAACCTGACATGCAAGAACGATTTTTTACTGTCAACCGAGTTTTGTTTTTTAATGATTTCTAAATTGGCCCTAGTGTGTGATTGTTGTTGAAAAAAGGTTGAGACTGTAACTGAGTGTGCAGCCCCAATTGTTTCTCCTCATTGGCAAAATTGTCTCTGTCTGATTCCTTGCTTCTTGTCGTGTTTAATAGATCGTTCTGTGTTGGAACCTGACATGCAAGAACGATTTTTTACTGTCAACCGAGTTTTGTTTTTTAATGATTTCTAAATTGGCCCTAGTGTGTGATTGTTGTTGAAAAAAGGTTGAGACTGTAACTGAGTGTGCAGCCCCAATTGTTTCTCCTCATTGGCAAAATTGTCTCTGTCTGATTCCTTGCTTCTTGTCTTGTTTAATAGATCGTTCTGTGTTGGAACCTGACATGCAAGAACGATTTTTTACTGTCAACCGAGTTTTGTTTTTTAATGATTTCTAAGTTGGCCCTAGTGTGTGATTGTTGTTGAAAAAAGGTTGAGACTGTAACTGAGTGTGTAGCCCCAATTGTTTCTCCTCATTGGCAAAATTGTCTCTGTCTGATTCCTTGCTTCTTGTCTCGTTTAATAGATTGTTCTGTGTTGGAACCTGACATGCAAGAACGATTTTTTACTGTCAACCGAGTTTTGTTTTTTAATGATTTCTAAATTGGCCCTAGTGTGTGATTGTTGTTGAAAAAAGGTTGAGACTGTAACTGAGTGTGCAGCCCCAATTGTTTCTCCTCATTGGCAAAATTGTCTCTGTCTGATTCCTTGCTTCTTATCTCGTTTAATAGATCGTTCTGTGTTGGAACCTGACATGCAAGAACGATTTTTTACTGTCAACCGAGTTTTGTTTTTTAATGATTTCTAAATTGGCCCTAGTGTGTGATTGTTGTTGAAAAAAGGTTGAGACTGTAACTGAGTGTGCAGCCCCAATTGTTTCTCCTCATTGTTAAAATTGTCTCTGTCTGATTCCTTGCTTCTTGTCTCGTTTAATAGATCGTTCTGTGTTGGAACCTGACATGCAAGAACGATATTTTACTGTCAACCGAGCTTTGTTTTTTAATGATTTCTAAATTGGCCCTAGTGTGTGATTGTTGTTGAAAAAAAGGTTGAGACTGTAACTGAGTGTGCAGCCCCAATTGTTTCTCCTCATTGGCAAAATTGTCTCTGTCTGATTCCTTGCTTCTTATCTCGTTTAATAGATCGTTCTGTGTTGGAACCTGACATGCAAGAACGATTTTTTACTGTCAACCGAGTTTTGTTTTTTAATGATTTCTAAATTGGCCCTAGTGTGTGATTGTTGTTGAAAAAAGGTTGAGACTGTAACTGAGTGTGCAGCCCCAATTGTTTCTCCTCATTGGCAAAATTTTCTGTCTGATTCCTTGCTTCTTGTCTTGTTTAATAGATCGTTCTGTGTTGGAACCTGACATGCAAGAACGATATTTTACTGTCAACCGAGTTTTGTTTTTTAATGATTTCTAAATTGGCCCTAGTGTGTGATTGTTGTTGAAAAAAAGGTTGAGACTGTAACTGAGTGTGCAGCCCCAATTGTTTCTCCTCATTGGCAAAATTGTCTCTGTCTGATTCCTTGCTTCTTGTCTCGTTTAATAGATCGTTCTGTGTTGGAACCTGACATGCAAGAACGATTTTTTACTGTCAACCGAGTTTTGTTTTTTAATGATTTCTAAATTGGCCGTAGTGTGTGATTGTTGTTGAAAAAAGGTTGGGACTGTAACTGAGTGTGCAGCCCCAATTGTTTCTCCTCATTGGCAAAATTGTCTGTCTGATTCCTTGCTTCTTGTCTTGTTTAATAGATCGTTCTGTGTTGGAACCTGACATGCAAAAACGATTTTTTACTGTCAACCGAGTTTTGTTTTTTAATGATTTCTAAGTTGGCCCTAGTGTGTGATTGTTGTTGAAAAAAGGTTGAGACTGTAACTGAGTTAGTAGCCCCAATTGTTTCTCTTCATTGGCAAAATTGTCTCTGTCTGATTCCTTGCTTCTTGTCTCGTTTAATAGATCGTTCTGTGTTGGAACCTGACATGCAAGAACGATTTTTTACTGTCAACCGAGTTTTGTTTTTTAATGATTTCTAAATTGGCCCTAGTGTGTGATTGTTGTTGAAAAAAGGTTGAGACTGTAACTGAGTGTGCAGCCCCAATTGTTTCTCCTCATTGGCAAAATTGTCTCTGTCTGATTCCTTGCTTCTTGTCTTGTTTAATAGATAGTTCTGTGTTGGAACCTGACATGCAAGAACGATTTTTTACTGTCAACCGAGTTTTGTTTTTTAATGATTTCTAGATTGGCCCTAGTGTGTGATTGTTGTTGAAAAAAAGGTTGAGACTGTAACTGAGTGTGCAGCCCCAATTGTTTCTCCTCATTGGCAAAATTGTCTCTGTCTGATTCCTTGCTTCTTGTCTCGTTTAATAGATCGTTCTGTGTTGGAACCTGACATGCATGAACGATTTTTTACTGTCAACCGAGTTTTGTTTTTTAATAATTTCTAAACTGGCCCTAGTGTGTGATTGTTGTTGAAAAAATGTTGAGACTGTAACTGAGTGTGCAGCCCCAATTGTTTCTCCTCATTGGCAAAATTGTCTCTGTCTGATTCCTTGCTTCTTGTCTCGTTTAATAGATTGTTCTGTGTTGGAACCTGACATGCAAGAACGATTTTTTACTGTCAACCGAGTTTTGTTTTTTAATGATTTCTAAATTGGCCCTAGTGTGTGATTGTTGTTGAAAAAAGGTTGAGACTGTAACTGAGTGTGCAGCCCCAATTGTTTCTCCTCATTGTTAAAATTGTCTCTGTCTGATTCCTTGCTTCTTGTCTCGTTTAATAGATCGTTCTGTGTTGGAACCTGACATGCAAGAACGATATTTTACTGTCAACCGAGTTTTGTTTTTTAATGATTTCTAAATTGGCCCTAGTGTGTGATTGTTGATGAAAAAAAGGTTGAGACTGTAACTGAGTGTGCAGCCCCAATTGTTTCTCCTCATTGGCAAAATTGTCTCTGTCTGATTCCTTGCTTCTTGTCTCGTTTAATAGATCGTTCTGTGTTGGAACCTGACATGCATGAACGATTTTTTACTGTCAACCGAGTTTTGTTTTTTAATGATTTCTAAATTGGCCCTAGTGTGTGATTGTTGTTGAAAAAAAGGTTGAGACTGTAACTGAGTGTGCAGCCCCAATTGTTTCTCCTCATTGGCAAAATTGTCTCTGTCTGATTCCTTGCTTTTTGTCTCGTTTAATAGATCGTTCTGTGTTGGAACCTGACATGCATGAACGATTTTTTACTGTCAACCGAGTTTTGTTTTTTAATGATTTCTAAATTGGCCCTAGTGTGTGATTGTTGTTGAAAAAAGGTTGAGACTGTAACTGAGTGTGCAGCCCCAATTGTTTCTCCTCATTGGCAAAATTGTCTGTCTGATTCCTTGCTTCTTGTCTTGTTTAATAGATCGTTCTGTGTTGGAACCTGACATGCAAGAACGATTTTTTACTGTCAACCGAGTTTTGTTTTTTAATGATTTCTAAGTTGGCCCTAGTGTGTGATTGTTGTTGAAAAAAGGTTGAGACTGTAACTGAGTGTGTAGCCCCAATTGTTTCTCTTCATTGGCAAAATTGTCTCTGTCTGATTCCTTGCTTCTTGTCTCGTTTAATAGACCGTTCTGTGTTGGAACCTGACATGCAAGAACGATTTTTTACTGTCAACCGAGTTTTGTTTTTTAATGATTTCTAAATTGGCCCTAGTGTGTGATTGTTGTTGAAAAAAGGTTGAGACTGTAACTGAGTGTGCAGCCCCAATTGTTTCTCCTCATTGGCAAAATTGTCTCTGTCTGATTCCTTGCTTCTTGTCTTGTTTAATAGATAGTTCTGTGTTGGAACCTGACATGCAAGAACGATTTTTTACTGTCAACCGAGTTTTGTTTTTTAATGATTTCTAAATTGGCCCTAGTGTGTGATTGTTGTTGAAAAAAAGGTTGAGACTGTAACTGAGTGTGCAGCCCCAATTGTTTCTCCTCATTGGCAAAATTGTCTCTGTCTGATTCCTTGCTTCTTGTCTCGTTTAATAGATCGCACTGTGTTGGAACCTGACATGCATGAACGATTTTTTACTGTCAACCGAGTTTTGTTTTTTAATGATTTCTAAATTGGCCCTAGTGTGTGATTGTTGTTGAAAAAATGTTGAGACTGTAACTGAGTGTGCAGCCCCAATTGTTTCTCCTCATTGGCAAAATTGTCTCTGTCTGATTCCTTGCTTCTTGTCTCGTTTAATAGATTGTTCTGTGTTGGAACCTGACATGCAAGAACGATTTTTTACTGTCAACCGAGTTTTGTTTTTTAATGATTTCTAAATTGGCCCTAGTGTGTGATTGTTGTTGAAAAAAGGTTGGGACTGTAACTGAGTGTGCAGCCCCAATTGTTTCTCCTCATTGGCAAAATTGTCTCTGTCTGATTCCTTGCTTCTTGTCTCGTTTAATAGATCGTTCTGTGTTGGAACCTGACATGCAAGAACGATTTTTTACCGTCAACCGAGTTTTGTTTTTTAATGATTTCTAAATTGGCCGTAGTGTGTGATTGTTGTTGAAAAAAGTTTGGGACTGTAACTGAGTGTGCAGCCCCAATTGTTTCTCCTCATTGGCAAAATTGTCTGTCTGATTCCTTGCTTCTTGTCTTGTTTAATAGATCGTTCTGTGTTGGAACCTGACATGCAAGAACGATTTTTTACTGTCAACCGAGTTTTGTTTTTTAATGATTTCTAAGTTGGCCCTAGTGTGTGATTGTTGTTGAAAAAAGGTTGAGACTGTAACTGAGTGTGTAGCCCCAATTGTTTCTCTTCATTGGCAAAATTGTCTCTGTCTGATTCCTTGCTTCTTGTCTCGTTTAATAGACCGTTCTGTGTTGGAACCTGACATGCAAGAACGATTTTTTACTGTCAACCGGGTTTTGTTTTTTAATGATTTCTAAATTGGCCCTAGTGTGTGATTGTTGTTGAAAAAAGGTTGAGACTGTAACTGAGTGTGCAGCCCCAATTGTTTCTCCTCATTGGCAAAATTGTCTCTGTCTGATTCCTTGCTTCTTGTCTCGTTTAATAGATCGTTCTGTGTTGGAACCTGACATGCATGAACGATTTTTTACTGTCAACCGAGTTTTGTTTTTTAATGATTTCTAAATTGGCCCTAGTGTGTGATTGTTGTTGAAAAAATGTTGAGACTGTAACTGAGTGTGCAGCCCCAATTGTTTCTCCTCATTGGCAAAATTGTCTCTGTCTGATTCCTTGCTTCTTGTCTTGTTTAATAGATCGTTCTGTGTTGGAACCTGACATGCAAGAACGATTTTTTACTGTCAACCGAGCTTTGTTTTTTAATGATTTCTAAATTGGCCCTAGTGTGTGATTGTTGTTGAAAAAAGGTTGAGACTGTAACTGAGTGTGCAGCCCCAATTGTTTCTCCTCATTGGCAAAATTGTCTCTGTCTGATTCCTTGCTTCTTGTCTTGTTTAATAGATCGTTCTGTGTTGGAACCTGACATGCAAGAACGATTTTTTACTGTCAACCGAGTTTTGTTTTTTAATGATTTCTAAACTGGCCCTAGTGTGTGATTGTTGTTGAAAAAATGTTGAGACTGTAACTGAGTGTGCAGCCCCAATTGTTTCTCCTCATTGGCAAAATTGTCTCTGTCTGATTCCTTGCTTCTTGTCTCGTTTAATAGATTGTTCTGTGTTGGAACCTGACATGCAAGAACGATTTTTTACTGTCAACCGAGTTTTGTTTTTTAATGATTTCTAAATTGGCCCTAGTGTGTGATTGTTGTTGAAAAAAGGTTGAGACTGTAACTGAGTGTGCAGCCCCAATTGTTTCTCCTCATTGTTAAAATTGTCTCTGTCTGATTCCTTGCTTCTTGTCTCGTTTAATAGATCGTTCTGTGTTGGAACCTGACATGCAAGAACGATATTTTACTGTCAACCGAGCTTTGTTTTTTAATGATTTCTAAATTGGCCCTAGTGTGTGATTGTTGTTGAAAAAAAGGTTGAGACTGTAACTGAGTGTGCAGCCCCAATTGTTTCTCCTCATTGGCAAAATTGTCTCTGTCTGATTCCTTGCTTCTTATCTCGTTTAATAGATCGTTCTGTGTTGGAACCTGACATGCAAGAACGATTTTTTACTGTCAACCGAGTTTTGTTTTTTAATGATTTCTAAGTTGGCCCTAGTGTGTGATTGTTGTTGAAAAAAGGTTGAGACTGTAACTGAGTGTGTAGCCCCAATTGTTTCTCTTCATTGGCAAAATTGTCTCTGTCTGATTCCTTGCTTCTTGTCTCGTTTAATAGATCGTTCTGTGTTGGAACCCGACATGCAAGAACGATTTTTACTGTCAACCGAGTTTTGTTTTTTAATGATTTCTAAATTGGCCCTAGTGTGTGATTGTTGTTGAAAAAAGGTTGAGACTGTAACTGAGTGTGCAGCCCCAATTGTTTCTCCTCATTGGCAAAATTGTCTGTCTGATTCCTTGCTTCTTGTCTTGTTTAATAGATCGTTCTGTGTTGGAACCCGACATGCAAGAACGATTTTTACTGTCAACCGAGTTTTGTTTTTTAATGATTTCTAAATTGGCCCTAGTGTGTGATTGTTGTTGAAAAAAGGTTGAGACTGTAACTGAGTGTGCAGCCCCAATTGTTTCTCCTCATTGGCAAAATTGTCTGTCTGATTCCTTGCTTCTTGTCTTGTTTAATAGATCGTTCTGTGTTGGGACCTGACATGCATGAACGATTTTTTACTGTCAACCGAGTTTTGTTTTTTAATGATTTCTAAATTGGCCCTAGTGTGTGATTAGTGTTGAAAAAAGGTTGAGACTGTAACTGAGTGTGCAGCCCCAATTGTTTCTCCTCATTGGCAAAATTGTCTCTGTCTGATTCCTTGCTTCTTGTCTCGTTTAATAGATCGTTCTGTGTTGGGACCTGACATGCATGAACGATTTTTTACTGTCAACCGAGTTTTGTTTTTTAATGATTTCTAAGTTGGCCCTAGTGTGTGATTGTTGTTGAAAAAAGGTTGAGACTGTAACTGAGTGTGTAGCCCCAATTGTTTCTCTTCATTGGCAAAATTGTCTCTGTCTGATTCCTTGCTTCTTGTCTCGTTTAATAGACCGTTCTGTGTTAGAACCTGACATGCAAGAACGATTTTTTACTGTCAACCGAGTTTTGTTTTTTAATGATTTCTAAATTGGCCCTAGTGTGTGATTGTTGTTGAAAAAAGGTTGAGACTGTAACTGAGTGTGCAGCCCCAATTGTTTCTCCTCATTGGCAAAATTGTCTCTGTCTGATTCCTTGCTTCTTGTCTTGTTTAATAGATAGTTCTGTGTTGGAACCTGACATGCAAGAACGATTTTTTACTGTCAACCGAGTTTTGTTTTTTAATGATTTCTAAATTGGCCCTAGTGTGTGATTGTTGTTGAAAAAAAGGTTGAGACTGTAACTGAGTGTGCAGCCCCAATTGTTTCTCCTCATTGGCAAAATTGTCTCTGTCTGATTCCTTGCTTCTTGTCTTGTTTAATAGATCGTTCTGTGTTGGAACCTGACATGCAAGAACGATTTTTTACTGTCAACCGAGTTTTGTTTTTTAATGATTTCTAAATTGGCCCTAGTGTGTGATTGTTGTTGAAAAAAGGTTGGGACTGTAACTGAGTGTGCAGCCCCAATTGTTTCTCCTCATTGGCAAAATTGTCTCTGTCTGATTCCTTGCTTCTTGTCTCGTTTAATAGATCGTTCTGTGTTGGAACCTGACATGCATGAACGATTTTTTACTGTCAACCGAGTTTTGTTTTTTAATGATTTCTAAACTGGCCCTAGTGTGTGATTGTTGTTGAAAAAATGTTGAGACTGTAACTGAGTGTGCAGCCCCAATTGTTTCTCCTCATTGGCAAAATTGTCTCTGTCTGATTCCTTGCTTCTTGTCTCGTTTAGTAGATCGTTCTGTGTTGGAACCTGACATGCAAGAACGACTTTTTACTGTCAACCGAGCTTTGTTTTTTAATGATTTCTAAATTGGCCGTAGTGTGTGATTGTTGTTGAAAAAAGGTTGAGACTGTAACTGAGTGTGCAGCCCCAATTGTTTCTCCTCATTGGCAAAATTGTCTCTGTCTGATTCCTTGCTTCTTGTCTCGTTTAATAGATCGTTCTGTGTTGGAACCTGACATGCAAGAACGATTTTTTACTGTCAACCGAGTTTTGTTTTTTAATGATTTCTAAATTCGCCCTAGTGTGTGATTGTTGTTGAAAAAATGTTGAGACTGTAACTGAGTGTGCAGCCCCAATTGTTTCTCCTCATTGGCAAAATTGTCTCTGTCTGATTCCTTGCTTTTTGTCTCGTTTAATAGATCGTTCTGTGTTGGAACCTGACATGCATGAACGATTTTTTACTGTCAACCGAGTTTTGTTTTTTAATGATTTCTAAATTGGCCCTAGTGTGTGATTGTTGTTGAAAAAAGGTTGAGACTGTAACTGAGTGTGCAGCCCCAATTGTTTCTCCTCATTGGCAAAATTGTCTCTGTCTGATTCCTTGCTTCTTGTCTCGTTTAATAGATCGTTCTGTGTTGGAACCTGACATGCATGAACGATTTTTTACTGTCAACCGAGTTTTGTTTTTTAATGATTTCTAAATTGGCCCTAGTGTGTGATTGTTGTTGAAAAAAGGTTGAGACTGTAACTGAGTGTGCAGCCCCAATTGTTTCTCCTCATTGGCAAAATTGTCTCTGTCTGATTCCTTGCTTCTTGTCTCGTTTAATAGATCGTTCTGTGTTGGAACCTGACATGCAAGAACGATTTTTTACTGTCAACCGAGTTTTGTTTTTTAATGATTTCTAAGTTGGCCCTAGTGTGTGATTGTTGTTGAAAAAAAGGTTGAGACTGTAACTGAGTGTGCAGCCCCAATTGTTTCTCCTCATTGGCAAAATTGTCTCCGTCTGATTCCTTGTTTCTTGTCTTGTTTAATAGATCGTTCTGTGTTGGAACCTGACATGCAAGAACGATTTTTTACTGTCAACCGAGTTTTGTTTTTTAATGATTTCTAAATTGGCCCTAGTGTGTGATTGTTGTTGAAAAAAGGTTGAGACTGTAACTGAGTGTCCAGCCCCAATTGTTTCTCCTCATTGGCAAAATTGTCTCTGTCTGATTCCTTGCTTCTTGTCTCGTTTAATAGATCGTTCTGTGTTGGAACCTGACATGCAAGAACGATTTTTTACTGTCAACCGAGTTTTGTTTTTTAATGATTTCTAAATTGGCCCTAGTGTGTGATTAGTGTTGAAAAAAGGTTGAGACTGTAACTGAGTGTGCAGCCCCAATTGTTTCTCCTCATTGGCAAAATTGTCTCTGTCTGATTCCTTGCTTCTTGTCTCATTTAATAGATTGTTCTGTGTTGGAACCTGACATGCAAGAACGATTTTTTACTGTCAACCGAGTTTTGTTTTTTAATGATTTCTAAGTTGGCCCTAGTGTGTGATTGTTGTTGAAAAAAGGTTGAGACTGTAACTGAGTGTGCAGCCCCAATTGTTTCTCCTCATTGGCAAAATTGTCTCTGTCTGATTCCTTGCTTCTTGTCGTGTTTAATAGATCGTTCTGTGTTGGAACCTGACATGCAAGAACGATTTTTTACTGTCAACCGAGTTTTGTTTTTTAATGATTTCTAAATTGGCCCTAGTGTGTGATTGTTGTTGAAAAAAGGTTGAGACTGTAACTGAGTGTGCAGCCCCAATTGTTTCTCCTCATTGGCAAAATTGTCTCTGTCTGATTCCTTGCTTCTTGTCTTGTTTAATAGATAGTTCTGTGTTGGAACCTGACATGCAAGAACGATTTTTTACTGTCAACCGAGTTTTGTTTTTTAATGATTTCTAAATTGGCCCTAGTGTGTGATTGTTGTTGAAAAAAAGGTTGAGACTGTAACTGAGTGTGCAGCCCCAATTGTTTCTCCTCATTGGCAAAATTGTCTCTGTCTGATTCCTTGCTTCTTGTCTTGTTTAATAGATCGTTCTGTGTTGGAACCTGACATGCAAGAACGATTTTTTACTGTCAACCGAGTTTTGTTTTTTAATGATTTCTAAATTGGCCCTAGTGTGTGATTAGTGTTGAAAAAAGGTTGAGACTGTAACTGAGTGTGCAGCCCCAATTGTTTCTCCTCATTGGCAAAATTGTCTCTGTCTGATTCCTTGCTTCTTGTCTCGTTTAATAGATTGTTCTGTGTTGGAACCTGACATGCAAGAACGATTTTTTACTGTCAACCGAGTTTTGTTTTTTAATGATTTCTGCTGGCGGTTTGCCTCCGCATTTGAGAAATGTTCCTGGGCTCAAAAAAGGTTGAAAAATACTGCACTAGGCCACTGAGGAACGCACCTTAAATTGTGCTGTTTTTCCTAACGCAGGCTGCAAAAGCAGCATCTCCATCGACGCTGCCGCTGGGATCCTGTAGCACAAAGCTCTCAGCTGGCCGCGCCGGCGACACCGACACACACACGGGGAGGAGGAGGCCCCCGAACACTGGAATGAAAAGCGACATCAATTTTGGCACAGACATCCTCCGTCACACAGATTAGGCAGCCACAATGCGCCGGCTCCTTATCTCCGGCGGCAGGAGGAGGGCAGGCAGATCTGCACGGGATGGAAACATTCTCATGGACGTAATGGGCAAAATCAATTGTTGGCCTCCTCAATCAATGTGGCCCCCACTTTCACTGCTCAGCAGCTCACCAGTAATTGAAGTTATCCCGGGCCTGTAATGACCGTCTCAAGCACAACCATGACAAAGTTGATATCAGCGCGGACGCCAGCAGGGCGGAACGCGCCGCACTGGTGTGTGCACGCGCCCTCATAATCTGTGGGGGGTGACAAGGGGACGAGGGTGCGGGGCCCTTACCCGCGTGGTCCGTGCACGGGCCTCACCAGGTCCAACAGGGAAGAAGTACTTGATGATCTCCATTGTTGTTGTTGTTGTTATTGGGGGCGGCATAGCTCGGTTGGTAGAGGGTTCCAGGTTCGATCCCCGCTTTCACAAACCTGGTCACTGCCATTGTGTCCTTGGGCAAGACACTTTGCCCACCAGCTCCCAGTGCCACTCACACTGCTTTAAATGTACCATATTTCCTTGAATTGCCGCCGGGTATATAGTATACAGCTGCCTAGAATTTCCGCCGGGTCAAACTCGTCACGTCACGAGTGACACTTCACCTGTCATCATTTTCGAAATGGAGGAGGCTGATTTTAATAATTTGAAATCGCATAAAGGGAAGAAGATTAAGAAATATTCAGTAGGATTTAAGGTCCAAGCTATTAAATATGCTAAAAAGAACAGTAAGCAGCTATGTTTTATTAATATACCGTAGCTGCGTGTGTCAAATATGAGTCATTAAATGACTCCCGCCTCCTGGTGGTAGAGGGCGCTAGTGATCCTTCTTGCGACTACTCGGCTGCAGAAGAAGTGACAACAAGCAGCAATCGTTTATTTCTTCCTCTCGCTTGCACTTTTAACATGGAGGATTACATATCTAAAATCAAACAGTTTTCTAAACTGGACTTTCAATCGAAGCAGGAGGTAATAAAGGAAGATCTCCATCGAGACAGAGAGACTTTTAAAACTGAAGAAAGATAAGGAAGACTTCTATAAACAAGTTATCGATGCTTTTGATCAGAAGGAGCTGCGCATGGACTTCATTTATAAGTAAAGGTAAGACCATAATAACGTTTTTTTTTATTAAATGTGCTTTTCATGATGGTATCCTTACATCACACTCAAATTTATAAGTGCAGGCCTAAATTTACCGCATGCCTTTGGTAAACGCCGGAGTGAGAAGAGGTTTTGAATTAATTAGCGCCCCGGCAGCAATTCAAGGAAATACGGTAACTTAGATATTGGCTTTCACTATGTAAAAGCGCTCTTAGTCACTAGAGAAAAGCGCTATATAAATATAATTCACTTCACTTATTGTTGTTGGGAAGAGTGGATCGTGAGATTGACAGGCGGATCAGTGCGGCGTCTTCAGTAATGCGGACGGCGTATCGATCCGTTGTGGTGAAAAAAGAGCTGAGCCGGAAGGCAAATCTCTCAATTTACCGGTCCATCTACGTTCCCATCCTCACCTATGGTCATGAGCTTTGGGTTATGACCGAAAAGACAAGATCACGGGTAAATGAGTTTCCTCCGCCGTGTGGTGGGTCTCTCCCTTAGAGATCGGGTGAGAAGCTCTGCGATTCGAGAGGAACTCAAAGTAAAGCCGCTGCTCCTCCAGATAAGGTGGTTCGGGCATCTGGTCAGGATGCCACCTGAACGCCTCCCTAGGGCACGTACGACCGGTAGGAGAACACTTGGAAGACCCAGGACACGTTGGGAAGACTATGTCTCCTGGCTGGTCTGGGAACGCCTCAGGATCCCCCGGGAAGAGCTAGACGAAGTGGCTGGGGAGAGGGAAGTCTGGGCTTCCCTGCTTAAGCTGCTGCCCCCGCGACCCCACCTCGGATAAGCAGGAGAAGGTGGATGGATACCCCTATTGTTGTTTGTTTTTGTCTCTCTGTCTTATCCCCCTCTTGTCCCCATAATTTTTTCCTTTTCTATCCCCTCCTGCTCCGGCCCGGCTGCACAAAATGTTAATATAAATACATTTAATAAAGTCAAATAAAAAAAAAGGCAACAAGAGAAGTATTCTACACTTCTCTTTTGTAAAGTAAACATCTCCATCAGGGGTCTCAAACTCAATTTACCTGGGGGCCACTGGAGTCTTTGTGAGGCTTGCCTGCAAGAAAAGATAAAAAAATATAGATTTTTAAATGTCTATTTTTATTTTCAACACAAAATATAATCAAAATATAAATGAACAAAACGAGAATTAAGTAATTTGAAGCAATGTGAGTTAAACAATAATAAAAAAAAAACAAACGTTTGAATTGGTCCAGGTTATCGGGGACTGTTATTACTGACGGACAGGTGTCGCGGTGTGACTGCAGTCAGGCTCGTAAGAAAACCCTCGTCTCCATGGCAACGTTTCTGTCATTTTCCACTCATTTGCCGCTTTTCCACTAACGCAGAGGTAGGCAACCCAGAACGTTGAAAGAGCCATTTTGGACCCAAATACCCAAAATCGTCTCTGTCTGGAGCCAACGGGAGGGGGTGGAGTTGTCAGTTACGGTAGCACACTTAGCCCCAAACGGGCTAACATCACGACTAACGTGTTACACGTTTGATTTGCCCAGCGACTCTCTGTCAGAGTATCAGTGCTGGGGTCCAGTGTGCCACAGTTCAGTTTTGTATTGTTGCTCGGTCCTTCGGCGGAGTGCCTCGGAAGACCACTCGTCTCCCCGGCCTGGACTGTTTACAGCGGTGCCGGGGGAGGGAGGGAGAGAGAGAGACATACACATATATATGTATATATGTGTATGTGTATATATATATATATATATATATATATATATATATATATATATATATATATATATATTATAACTATATATATATATATATATATATACACAGTGGAGCAAAAAAGTATTTAGTCAGCCAGCGATTGTGCAAGTTCTCCCACTTCAAATGATGACAGAGGTCTGTAATTTTCATCATAGGTACACTTCAACTGTGAGAGACAGAATGTGAAAAAAAATCCAGGAATTCACAATGTAGGAATTTTAAAGAATTTATTTGTAAATTATGGTGGAAAATAAGTATTTGGTCAACCATTCAAAGCTCTCACTAATGGAAGGAGGTTTTGGCTCCAAATCTCACGATACATGGGAGAACGTCATGTGGTCAGATGAAACCAAAATAGAACTTTTTGGTACAAACTCATCTGGTCGTGTTTGGAGGAAGAAGAATACTGAGTTGCATCCCAAGAACACCACACCTACTGTGAAGCATGGGGGTGGAAACATCATGCTTTGGGGCTGTTTTTCTGCTAAGAGGACAGGACGATTGATCCGTGTTAAGGAAAGAATTCTTTCCTTAACACGGACGATTGATCCGTGTTAAGGAAAGAATTCTTTCCTTAACACGGATCAATCGTCCTGTCCTCTTAGCAGAAAAACAGCCCCAAAGCATGATGTTTCCACCCCCATGCTTCACAGTAGGTGTGGTGTTCTTGGGATGCAACTCAGTATTCTTCTTCCTCCAAACACGACCAGATGAGTTTGTACCAAAAAGTTCTATTTTGGTTTCATCTGACCACATGACGTTCTCCCAATCCTCTGCTGTATCATCCATGTATCAATTTTGGTATAAACTCAACTCGTGGTGTTTGGAGGAAGAAGAATACTGAGTTGCATCCCAAGAACACCATACCTACTGTGGAACATCTTTGGTAATTTTTCCTGATGAAGATTAATTTTAGAAAATTTTGATGACATGTTTTAAATAGGTTAAAATCCAATCTGCACTTTGTTAGAATATATAACAAATTGGACCAAGCTATATTTCTAACAAAGACAAATCATTATTTCTTCTAGATTTTCCAGAACAAAAATGTTAAAATAAATTCAACACTTTGAAATAAGATTTAAATTTGATTCTACAGATTTTCTAGATTTGCCAGAATATTTTTGGGGGGATTTTAATCATAATAAGTTCGAAGAAATATTTCACAAATATTCTTCATCGAAAAAACAAAAGCTAACATGAAGAATTAAATTAAAATGTATTTATTATACTTTACAATAGAAAAAAAAAATATTTACTTTAACATTGATTTAAATTGTCAGGAAAGAAGAGGAAGGAATTTAAAAGGTAAAAAGGTATATGTGTTTAAAAATCCTAAAATAATTTTCCAGGTTGATTTTTTTTCTCTAAAATTGTCTTTCTGAAAGTAAAAAAATAAATGAATTTATTTAAACAAGTGAAGACCAAGTCTTTAAAATATTTTCTTGGATTTTCCAATTCTATTTGAGTTTTGTCTCTCTTAGAATTAAAAATGTCGAGCAAAGCAAGACCAGCTTGCTAGTAAATAAATACAATTTAAAAAATAGAGGCAGCTCACTGGTAAGTGCTGCTATTTGAGCTATTTTTAGAACAGGCCAGCGGGCAACTCATCTGGTCCTTACGGGCGACCTGGTGCCCGCGGGCACCACGTTGGTGACCCCTGATGTAGACAAACTAGGGTGAGTTCAAAGACCGCCAAAAGTAGTCGGACAAAACAGCGCTCGCCAAATACTGGAATCAGTGAAGCATGTTTAATATAAACAGTGTGCTTTAGAACAATTAGGGAGGTTTGTGTCATGTTTGTCCTCCGACAGAAACCAAATTAAAACCAAAAAAATATGTTTTTTCCCCTCATCATTTCCATTTTTCATATATTTCTGAAAAAGCTCCAGAGGGCCACTAGGGCGGCGCTAAAGAGCCGTGGGTTGCCGACCCCTGCATTGGGTCAGGGGTGTCCAAAGTGCGGCCCGGGGGTCATTTTTTAACGACCCCACAGCACATTTTAAAAATTTTAAAATACAATTGAAAAAAATAAAAAAACATAAAAAGTGATATAAAAGCGCAAACATGTGAAATGTAAAAAGAAAATGTTGCAATGCTTTAATAACACAAAGCTGCCATGCAGGCTGTTTCTTTCTTTAAAACATAATAATGAATCAAAATCAATGTCATTTTGAATTATTGACTTATTCAAGGCTTCAATTACATCACATTAAATATTACACTTTGAGATATTTTTTGGGGAAAATGTTGCATGTTTTGTGTTCTGCCATATAAAAACTAAGCTGATTTTTTAAAGAAGGGCCTAAAACAAAAAAACAATACATAAACAACAATAAAACTTAAACTTGACGGATCTATCTGAGGTTGATCTTGAGATTATTGTGCTAAACGTAAACATTAAAAAACTTTATAATTTATGTGTGATTTTTTTAAGTGTCATAGCTAAAAAAATTATAATAAATCAAAATCCAAAATTAAGGCTCCAATTATGATATAATCTCAAATATTCCACCTAAAAAGTTATTAGGTGAAAATATTGCATTTTTGTTTTTTCAATTTTTTTTCCTAATGTTGATCTAGAGCATGGCTGTCAAACTCTGGCCCGCGGGCCAAATTTGGCCCACCGTGTAATTTAATTTGGCCCTTGAGGCAATATCAAATTAACATTAGAGCTGGCCCGCCGGTATTATAACACAGCATTCACCGCTAATACTCATACTTACCAACCCTCCCGATTTTCCTGGGAGATTCCCGAATTTCAGTACCCTTGCCGAAAATCACCCGGGGCAACCATTCTCCCGAATTTCTCTCGATTTCCACCCAAACAACATCATTGGGGACGTGCCTTAAAGGCACTGCATTCAAGGTCCTCTACAAACTGTCGTCCCGTCCGCTTTTTCTCCATACAAACATTGTGTCGGCCCAGTCACATACTATATGCGGACTTTACACACAAACAAGTGAATGCAATGCATACTTGGTCAACCGCCATACTGGTCACACTGAGGGTGGCCGTGTAAACAACTTTAACACTGTTACAAATATGTGCCACACTGAGAACCCACCCCAAACAAGAATGACAACCACATTTAGGGAGAACATCCACACCGTAACCCAACATAAACACAACAGAACAAATAAAGGCACTGCATTCAAGGTCCTCTACAAACTGTCGTCCCGTCCGCTTTTTCTCCATACAAACATTGTGTCGGCCCAGTCACATACTATATGCGGACTTTACACACAAACAAGTGAATGAAAGGCATACTTGGTCAACCGCCATACTGGTCACACTGAGGGTGGCCGTATAAACAACTTTAACACTGTTACAAATATGCGCCACACTGTGAACCCACCCCAAACAAGAATGACAACCACATTTAGGGAGAACATCCGCACCGTAACCCAACATAAACACAACAGAACAAATACCCAGAACCCCTTGCAGCACTAATTCTTCCGGGATGCTACAATATTTGAAAATCGATTTTGCATGTCACTATAAAGTTATATAAGCCTTGCTCGTTCAATATCAATCAATCAATCAATGTTTACTTATATAGCCCTAAATCACTAGTGTCTCAAAGGGCTGCACAAACCACTACGACATCCTCGGTAGGCCCACATAAGGGCAAGGAAAACTCACACCCAGTGGGACGTCGGTGACAATAATGACTATGAGAACCTTGGAGAGGAGGAAAGCAATGGATGTCGAGCGGGTCTAACATGATACTGTGAAAGTTCAATCCACAATGGATCCAACACAGTCGCGAGAGTCCAGTCCAAAGCAGATCCAACACAGCAGCGAGAGTCCCGTTCACAGCGGAGCCAGCAGGAAACCATCCCAAGCGGAGGCGGATCAGCAGCGCAGAGATGTCCCCAGCCGATACACGGGCGAGCAGTACATGGCCACCGGATCGGACCGGACCCCCTCCACAAGGGAGAGTGGGACATAGAAGAAAAAGAAAAGAAACGGCAGATCAACTGGTCTAAAAAGGGAGTCTATTTAAAGGCTGGAGTATACAAATGAGTTTTAAGGTGAGACTTAAATGCTTCTACTGAGGTGGCATCTCGAACTGTTACCGGGAGGGCATTCCAGAGTACTGGAGCCCGAAATGAAAACGCTCTATAGCCCGCAGACTTTTTTTGGGCTTTGGGAATCACTAATAATATTCAATGTAAACTTGTTTGTGTCCCTATTAAAAGGTTGATTTGTTCAACCTTGGCCCGCGGCTTTGTTCAGTTTAAAATTTTGGCCCACTCTGTATTTGAGTTTGACTCCCCTGATCTAGAGATTTAAAACTTGAATAATAATGAAAATAATAATACTGAATAATGACACATTTTATATATTTTTTGGACCAAAACCATTTGGGGTCCTCGGGATCATAACTGAGTGGAGGCCTAAGTGTAATATTTTTTATACATAAATTGTATTGGTTTTTAAAATAATAAATATAAAAAAGGCCCCCGCTTGCTTTGATTTTTCAGTGTGCGGCCCTCGGTGGAAAAAGTTTGGACACCCCTGCATTAGGTGAATAAGATGGGTCACTTGCATTCACACATCCAACTCTCCAGTGCTTTCCTTGATTAATTAGCAGCTTGTAGACTCATTTAGCGGGGTTTTTTTTTAGGCATTCTGGGAGGAGGGGAAAAAAAAAAAGAAAAAAAAAAGACTCCGCTGTCATAATTTGTCTCTCCATAGAGGTTTTCACAGCAGAACAATAAAAGCAAAAGGCCCAAGTTATAATTATACCTACAGATGACAGATGACAGTTAAAAACTTAATTTAGAGGAAAACCCTTTGACTGAGTTGCTCAGTAAGAAGAGGGATCCTTTGCTTTATAATGCTAATTACTCTGCCATTTATTATTCTATCAGCACATGCAATTAAAGGAGTGCATGGAGGACACGCCTGATAATAAAATGTGCTGAGACTGAATGCTAATGAACCTCCGAGTCTTGTGCTCAACTTCCTCTTCACTTTTTTTTTTTTTCTTTTCTTGGCGCTCTCCTGACAGCCACTGAAGGGGATGACTAAACGCTGCCGGCTGCTGAGTGTCCACCCACGTCTTTATTCCCACCAGGCCGCTCAAAACAAACAAGGAAGCCATTATGCAACAATCGCATGAAAATCAACTAAGAACCGGCGCTCCGGTGACCAAACACTGACTTTAAAGGACTACTGAAATTTGATTTTCCTATTTAAACGGGGATAGCAGGTCCATGCTATGTGTCATACTTCATCATTTCGCCATATTTTTGCTGAAAGGATTTAGTAGAGAACATCGAGGATAAAGTTCACAACTTTTGGTTGCTAATAAAAAAGCCTTGCCTGTACCGGAAGTAGCAGACAATGTGCACGTGACATCACGGGTTGTGGAGCTCCTCACATCTGAACATTGTTTACAATCATGGCCACCAGCAGCCAGAGCGATTCGGACCGAGAAAGCGACCATTTCCCCATTAATTTGAGCGAGGATGAAATAGATAGATAGATAGTACTTTATTGATTCCTTCAGGAAAATTAAAATTCCAGCAGCAGTGTACATAGTTGAGATCAATTTAAATAAAAGTAAAACGTAAATAATGGGGGTTTAAATGGAAACAAAATAGATAAATATTAAAATAAGAATAACAACTAAAAAACAAAAATGGGAATAAAAATATAACAGTAAAATAAGAATATAACAAGACAAAGTAGGCAGTAGTGACCATGTTATGAAAACGTATTGCACTGTTATTGTTATTGAAATATTCGTGGATGAGGAAAGTGAGAGTGAAGGACTAGAAAAAGAAAAAAAAAGGCCTATACAGTGGGAGTGATTCAGATGTTATTAGAAAAATTTACTAGGATCATACTGGAAAATGCCTTATCTGTTTATTGTGTTACTAATGTTTTAGTGCATGGGTATCAAACTCTGCCCCGAGGGCCAAATTTGGCCCGCCGTGTAATTTAATTTGGCCCTTGAGGCAATATCAAATTAACATTAGAGCTGGCCCGCCGCTGTAACACCACATTCACCGCTAATACTCATACTCATCAACCCTCCCAATTTACCCGGGAGACTCCCAAATTTCAGTGCCCCGCCCGAATTTCCACCCGGACAATAATATTGGGTGCGGGCCGTAAAAGCACTGCTTTTGCTGTCCCTACATGTCGCCACGTCTGCTTTTCTTCCATACAAACAGCGTGCCGGCCCACTCACATAATATATGCGGCTCATACACACACACAAGTGTATGCAAGGCATACTTGGTCAACAGCCATACAGGTCACACTGAGGGTGGCCGTATAAACAAGTTTAACACTGTTACAAATATGCGCCACACTGTGAACCCACAGCAAACAAGAATGACAAACACGTTTCGGCAGCACATCCGCACCGTAACACAACCGGACAAATACCCAGAACTCCTTGCATCACTAACTGTTCCGGGACGCTACAATATACACCCCCGCTACCACCAAACCCCGCCCCAACTCAAACTCGCCGCCGAAAAAAGGCATTATATTTGTGTTTTTATTTTATTTGATATGCCATTGATATTTTTTTATTATTATTATTTTAAACTGGATTTTGCATGTCACTATAAAGTTATATAAGCCTTGCTTGGTCAATATTCAATGCAAAACTTGTTTGGGTCCCTATTAAAAGGTTCATTTGTTCAACCTCGCCCCACGGCTTTGTTCAGTTTTACATTTTGTCCCACTCTGTATTTGAGTTTGACACCGACGTCCCACTGGGTGTGAGTTTTCCTTGCCCTTATGTGGGCCTACCGAGGATGTCGTAGTGGTTTGTGTTGTGGTTTGTGCAGCCCTTTGAGACACTAGTGATTTAGGGCTATATAAGCAAACATTGATTGATTGATTGATCATCTAATTAGTTACTAAGGTAATGTAATTTGTTACTATGTTCATCTAATGAGTTACTATGCTCATCTAATGAGTTACTAAGGTAATGTAATGAGTTACTATGGTCATGTAAGTAGTTACTATGGTCATGTAATGAGTTACTATGGTGATGTAAGTAGTTACTATGGTCATGTAATGAGTTACTCTGGTCATGTAAGTAGTTACTATGGTCATGTAAGTAGTTACTATGGTCATGTAATGAGTTACTATGGTCATGTAATGAGTTACTATGGTCATGTAAGTAGTTACTATGGTGATGTAAGTAGTTACTATGGTCATGTAAGTAGTTACTATGGTCATGTAAGTAGTTACTATGGTGATGTAAGTAGTTACTATGGTCATGTAATGAGTTACTATGGTCATGTAATGAGTTACTATGGTCATGTAAGTAGTTACTATGGTGATGTAAGTAGTTACTATGGTCATGTAATGAGTTACTATGGTCATGTAAGTAGTTACTATGGTGATGTAAGTAGTTACTATGGTCATGTAAGTAGTTACTATGGTCATGTAAGTAGTTACTATGGTGATGTAATTAGTTACTATGGTCATGTAATGAGTTACTATGGTCATGTAATGAGTTACTATGGTCATGTAAGTAGTTACTATGGTGATGTAAGTAGTTACTATGGTCATGTAAGTAGTTACTATGGTCATGTAAGTAGTTACTATGGTCATGTAAGTAGTTACTATGGTCATGTAAGTAGTTACTATGGTGATGTAAGTAGTTACTATGGTCATGTAATGAGTTACTATGGTCATGTAATTAGTTACTATGGTCATGTAATGAGTTACTATGGTCATGTAAGTAGTTACTATGGTCATGTAAGTAGTTACTATGGTGATGTAAGTAGTTACTATGGTGATGTAAGTAGTTACTATGGTGATGTAAGTAGTTACTATGGTGATGTAAGTAGTTACTATGGTGATGTAAGTAGTTACTATGGTGATGTAAGTAGTTACTATGGTCATGTAAGTAGTTACTATGGTGATGTAATTAGTTACCATGGTCATGTAATTAGTTACTATGGTCATGTAAGTAGTTACTATGGTGATGTAAGTAGTTACTATGGTCATGTAATTAGTTACTATGGTCATGTAATTAGTTACTATGGTCATGTAATGAGTTACTATGGTCATGTAAGTAGTTACTATGGTCATGTAAGTAGTTACTATGGTGATGTAAGTAGTTACTATGGTGATGTAAGTAGTTACTATGGTGATGTAAGTAGTTACTATGGTGATGTAAGTAGTTACTATGGTGATGTAAGTAGTTACTATGGTGATGTAAGTAGTTACTATGGTCATGTAAGTAGTTACTATGGTGATGTAAGTAGTTACTATGGTCATGTAAGTAGTTACTATGGTCATGTAAGTAGTTACTATGGTCATGTAAGTAGTTACTATGGTCATGTAAGTAGTTACTATGGTGATGTAAGTAGTTACTATGGTCATGTAATGAGTTACTATGGTCATGTAATGAGTTACTATGGTCATGTAATGAGTTACTATGGTCATGTAAGTAGTTACTATGGTGATGTAAGTAGTTACTATGGTGATGTAAGTAGTTACTATGGTGATGTAAGTAGTTACTATGGTGATGTAAGTAGTTACTATGGTGATGTAAGTAGTTACTATGGTCATGTAAGTAGTTACTATGGTGATGTAAGTAGTTACTATGGTCATGTAAGTAGTTACTATGGTGATGTAAGTAGTTACTATGGTCATGTAAGTAGTTACTATGGTCATGTAAGTAGTTACTATGATCATGTAAGTAGTTACTATGGTGATGTAAGTAGTTACTATGGTCATATAAGTAGTTACTATGGTGATGTAAGTAGTTACTATGGTCATGTAAGTAGTTACTATGGTCATGTAAGTAGTTACTATGGTGATGTAAGTAGTTACTATGGTCATGTAAGTAGTTACTATGGTCATGTAAGTAGTTACTATGGTCATGTAAGTAGTTACTATGGTCATGTAAGTAGTTACTATGGTAATGTAAGTAGTTACTATAGTCATGTAAGTAGTTACTATGGTCATGTAAGTAGTTACTATGGTGATGTAAGTAGTTACTATGGTCATGTAAGTAGTTACTATGGTGATGTAAGTAGTTACTATGGTCATGTAAGTAGTTACTATGGTCATGTAAGTAGTTACTATGGTGATGTAAGTAGTTACTATGGTCATGTAAGTAGTTACTATGGTCACGTAAGTAGTTACTATGGTCATGTAAGTAGTTACTATGGTGATGTAAGTAGTTACTATGGTCATGTAAGTAGTTACTATAGTCATGTAAGTAGTTACTATGGTGATGTAAGTAGTTACTATGGTGATGTAAGTAGTTACTATGGTGATGTAAGTAGTTACTATGGTCATGTAAGTAGTTACTATGGTGATGTAAGTAGTTACTATGGTGATGTAAGTAGTTACTATGGTGATGTAAGTAGTTACTATGGTCATGTAAGTAGTTACTATGGTGATGTAAGTAGTTACTATGGTCATGTAAGTAGTTACTATAGTCATGTAAGTAGTTACTATGGTCATGTAAGTAGTTACTATGGTGATGTCAGTAGTTACTATGGTCATGTAAGTAGTTACTATGGTGATGTAAGTAGTTACTATGGTGATGTAAGTAGTTACTATGGTGATGTAAGTAGTTACTATGGTGATGTAAGTAGTTACTATGGTGATGTAAGTAGTTACTATGGTCATGTAAGGAGTTACTATGGTCATGTAAGTAGTTACTATGGTCATGTAAGTAGTTACTATGGTCATGTAAGTAGTTACTATGGTGATGTAAGTAGTTACTATGGTCATGTAAGTAGTTACTATGGTGATGTAAGTAGTTACTATGGTCATGTAAGTAGTTACTATGGTCATGTAAGTAGTTACTATGGTAATGTAAGTAGTTACTATAGTCATGTAAGTAGTTACTATGGTGATGTAAGTAGTTACTATGGTGATGTAAGTAGTTACTATGGTGATGTAAGTAGTTACTATGGTGATGTAAGTAGTTACTATGGTCATGTAAGTAGTTACTATGGTGATGTAAGTAGTTACTATGGTGATGTAAGTAGTTACTATGGTCATGTAAGTAGTTACTATGGTGATGTAAGTAGTTACTATGGTCATGTAAGTAGTTACTATGGTGATGTAAGTAGTTACTATGGTCATGTAAGTAGTTACTATGGTGATGTAAGTAGTTACTATGGTGATGTAAGTAGTTACTATGGTGATGTAAGTAGTTACTATGGTGATGTAAGTAGTTACTATGGTCATGTAAGTAGTTACTATGGTGATGTAAGTAGTTACTATGGTCATGTAAGTAGTTACTATGGTGATGTAAGTAGTTACTATGGTCATGTAAGTAGTTACTATGGTGATGTAAGTAGTTACTATGGTCATGTAAGTAGTTACTATGGTGATGTAAGTAGTTACTATGGTCATGTAAGCAGTTACTATGGTGATGTAAGTAGTTACTATGGTCATGTAAGTAGTTACTATGGTGATGTAAGTAGTTACTATGGTCATGTAAGTAGTCACTATGGTCATGTAAGTAGTTACTATGGTCATGTAAGTAGTTACTATGGTGATGTAAGTAGTTACTATGGTCATGTAATGAGTTACTATGGTAATGTAATTAGTTACTATGGTCATGTAATGAGTTACTATGGTCATGTAAGTAGTTACTATGGTCATGTAAGTAGTTACTATGGTCATGTAAGTAGTTACTATGGTCATGTAAGTAGTTACTATGGTCATGTAATGAGTTACTATGGTCATGTAATGAGTTACTATGGTCATGTAATGAGTTACTATGGTCATGTAAGTAGTTACTATGGTCATGTAAGTAGTTACTATGGTCATGTAAGTAGTTACTATGGTCATGTAAGTAGTTACTATGGTCATGTAAGTAGTTACTATGGTCATGTAAGTAGTTACTATGGTGATGTAAGTAGTTACTATGGTCATGTAAGTAGTTACTATGGTGATGTAAGTAGTTACTATGGTGATGTAAGTAGTTACTATGGTCATGTAAGTAGTTACTATGGTCATGTAAGTAGTTACTATGGTCATGTAAGTAGTTACTATGGTCATGTAAGTAGTTACTATGGTAATGTAAGTAGTTACTATAGTCATGTAAGTAGTTACTATGGTCATGTAAGTAGTTACTATGGTGATGTAAGTAGTTACTATGGTCATGTAAGTAGTTACTATGGTGATGTAAGTAGTTACTATGGTCATGTAAGTAGTTACTATGGTCATGTAAGTAGTTACTATGGTGATGTAAGTAGTTACTATGGTGATGTAAGTAGTTACTATGGTCATGTAAGTAGTTACTATGGTCATGTAAGTAGTTACTATGGTGATGTAAGTAGTTATTATGGTCATGTAAGTAGTTACTATGGTGATGTAAGTAGTTACTATGGTGATGTAAGTAGTTACTATGGTGATGTAAGTAGTTACTATGGTGATGTAAGTAGTTACTATGGTGATGTAAGTAGTTACTATGGTGATGTAAGTAGTTACTATGGTCATGTAAGGAGTTACTATGGTCATGTAAGTAGTTACTATGGTCATGTAAGTAGTTACTATGGTGATGTAAGTAGTTACTATGGTCATGTAAGTAGTTACTATGGTGATGTAAGTAGTTACTATGGTCATGTAAGTAGTTACTATGGTCATGTAAGTAGTTACTATGGTAATGTAAGTAGTTACTATAGTCATGTAAGTAGTTACTATGGTGATGTAAGTAGTTACTATGGTGATGTAAGTAGTTACTATGGTGATGTAAGTAGTTACTATGGTCATGTAAGTAGTTACTATGGTGATGTAAGTAGTTACTATGGTGATGTAAGTAGTTACTATGGTCATGTAAGTAGTTACTATGGTGATGTAAGTAGTTACTATGGTCATGTAAGTAGTTACTATGGTCATGTAAGTAGTTACTATGGTCATGTAAGTAGTTACTATGGTGATGTAAGTAGTTACTATGGTCATGTAAGTAGTTACTATGGTGATGTAAGTAGTTACTATGGTCATGTAAGTAGTTACTATGGTGATGTAAGTAGTTACTATGGTCATGTAAGTAGTTACTATGGTCATGTAAGTAGTTACTATGGTCATGTAAGTAGTTACTATGGTGATGTAAGTAGTTACTATGGTCATGTAATGAGTTACTATGGTCATGTAATTAGTTACTATGGTCATGTAATGAGTTACTATGGTCATGTAAGTAGTTACTATGGTCATGTAAGTAGTTACTATGGTCATGTAAGTAGTTACTATGGTCATGTAAGTAGTTACTATGGTCATGTAAGTAGTTACTATGGTCATGTAATGAGTTACTATGGTCATGTAATGAGTTACTATGGTCATGTAATGAGTTACTATGGTCATGTAAGTAGTTACTATGGTCATGTAAGTAGTTACTATGGTCATGTAAGTAGTTACTATGGTCATGTAAGTAGTTACTATGGTCATGTAAGTAGTTACTATGGTGATGTAAGTAGTTACTATGGTGATGTAAGTAGTTACTATGGTCATGTAAGTAGTTACTATGGTCATGTAAGTAGTTACTATGGTGATGTAAGTAGTTACTATGGTGATGTAAGTAGTTACTATGGTCATGTAAGTAGTTACTATGGTGATGTAAGTAGTTACTATGGTGATATAAGTAGTTACTATGGTGATGTAAGTAGTTACTATGGTCATGTAAGTAGTTACTATGGTGATGTAAGTAGTTACTATGGTCATGTAAGTAGTTACTATGGTCATGTAAGTAGTTACTATGGTCATGTAAGTAGTTACTATGGTCATGTAAGTAGTTACTATGGTCATGTAAGTAGTTACTATGGTCATGTAATGAGTTACTATGGTGATGTAATGAGTTACTATGGTAATGTAAGGAGTTACTATGGTGATGTAAGTAGTTACTATGGTGATGTATGTAGTTACTATGGTCATGTAAGTAGTTACTATGGTCATGTAAGTAGTTACTATGGTGATGTAAGTAGTTACTATGGTGATGTAAGTAGTTACTATGGTGATGTAAGTAGTTACTATGGTGATGTAAGTAGTTACTATGGTGATGTAAGTAGTTACTATGGCCATGTAAGTAGTTACTATGGTGATGTAAGTCCCAGCAGCTCAGAGGAGGCACCAAGCAGTGTGGGTGGGGAGTGTTTCCACAGAGTGTGAAATGTGGGTGTCAGGGACAGACGTGGAAGAAGATTTTTTACATTTTTACAGTCTTTGGGTTTTTTTGAATGACATTTTTATCCATCCCTGGGGTCCCCAAACTATGGCCCGCGGGCTAAATGATCCACAGTGTCCAATCAAGCTGATATGCACGTACAGTATGTGGACTGTGGGAGGAGACAACCCACCAGAACCAGGTCCCACCAGAACCAGGTCCCACCAGTTCCCGACTTAGCCGGGACCTTCTTGCTGTGAAGCAGATGTGCTAACCACCTTGTCCGTTGTCCAACATGTTGGTCCAAAGTGTCCATGACGCAGAGACGGGGCGACTTCAGCATATGGTGCTCCCCATTTAAGTATTCACTCTATTCAGTTGTCACCTGTCCTGAAACCTCTTTGTGCTCCTCGTCTTTGTCTTAGGGTTCAGCAGGACACCTGACATGGCGAAGACCAAGTTAATGGCAAGCCTTAGTCGGGACAATGTAAGGGCGAGACGGGGGGGGTGGGGGGTTGGGGCAATTATGAGATTAGCCCCGGCAGCTCTGAAGGCCAGGATTGGACGGCTCTGAAAGAACAGCCGCTCACAAATCCATTTTCACACGGCGGCCTGCCACAGGTCTGAGACTGGGGTGATTGGAAAAGTGTCCCCGTCATTAAGTGTAATCCAAGTTTCCTGTTTGAAGACCCAAAGACTCAAAGACATGGACGGGAAGGAAGCGCCTCAATAGCACCAGCGATCCAACAACAGTTAGCAACCTCAATTATAGCACAGGTTTGCTTGAACTTGTAGCTAGGGTTGCAGAGGGGTGGACAGTGTCTGGGAAATTCCCGGAAATTGAACTTGTAGCTAGGGTTACAAAGAGATGGAAAGTTTCCGGTAAATTTCCGGAAATATATCTTGTAGCTAGGGTTGGCAAGTGACCGGTAATTTTCCGGAAAATTAACTTGAATCTAGGGTTGCACAGGGGTGGAAAGTGTCCGGTAAGTTTCCGGAAATTTTACTTGTAGCTAGGGTTGCAAAGGGGTGGAAAGTTTCTGGTAAATTTCCGGAAATTTAACTTGTAGCTATGGTTGCAAAGGGGTGGAAAGTGTCTGGTAAATTTCCGGAAATTTTACTTGTAGTTAGGGTTGCAAAGGGGGGGAAAGTGTTCGGTAAATTTCCGGAAATATAACTTGCAGCTAGGATTGCAAAGGGGTGGAAAGTGTCCGGTAAATTTCTAGCAATTTAACTTGCAGCTCGGGTTGCAAAGGGGTGGAAAGTGTTCGGTAAATTTCCGGAAATATAACTTGTAGCTAGGATTTCAAAGGGGTGAAAAGTCTACGGTAAATTTCCGGAAATATAACTTGTAGCTAGGGTTTCAAAGGGGTGGAAAGTGTCCGGTAAGTTTCTAGCAATTTAACTTGCAGCTCGGGTTGCAAAGGGGTGGAAAGTGTTTGGTAAATTCCCGGAAATATAACTTGTAGCTAAGGTTCCAAAGGGGTGGAAAGTGTCCGGTAAATTTCCAGAAATTTAACTTGCAGCTCGGGTTGCAAAGGGGTGGAAAGTGTCCGGTAAATTTCCAGAAATTTAACTTGCAGCTCGGGTTGCAAAGGGGTGGAAAGTGTTCGGTAAATTTCCGGAAATATAACTTGTAGCTAGGATTTCAAAGGGGTGAAAAGTCTACGGTAAATTTCCGGAAATATAACTTGTAGCTAGGGTTTCAAAGGGGTGGAAAGTGTCCGGTAAGTTTCTAGCAATTTAACTTGCAGCTCGGGTTGCAAAGGGGTGGAAAGTGTTTGGTAAATTCCCGGAAATATAACTTGCAGCTCGGGTTGCAAAGGGGTGGAAAGTGTCCGGTAAATTTCCGGAAATTTTACTTGTAGCTAGGGTTGCGAAGAGGTGGAAAGTTTACGGTAAATTTCCGGAAATATAACTTGTAGCTAGGATTTCAAAGGGGTGAAAAGTCCAGGGTAAATTTCCGGAAATATAACTTGTAGCTAGGGTTTCAAAGGGGTGGAAAGTTTACGGTAAATTTCCGGAAATATAACTTGTAGCTAGGATTTCAAAGGGGTGAAAAGTCTACGGTAAATTTCCGGAAATATAACTTGTAGCTAGGGTTTCAAAGGGGTGGAAAGTTTACGGTAAATTTCCGGATATATAACTTGTAGCTAGGGTTTCAAAGGGGTGGAAAGTTTACGGTAAATTTCCGGAAATATAACTTGTAGCTAGGATTTCAAAGGGGTGAAAAGTCTACGGTAAATTTCCGGAAATATAACTTGTAGCTAGGGTTGCAAAGGGGTGGAAAGTGTCCGGTAAATTTCCAGAAATGTAACTGGTAGCTAGGGTTTCAAAGGGGTGGAAAGTGTTTGGTAAATTCCCGGAAATATAACTTGTAGCTAGGGTTACAAGGGGTGGGAAGTGTCCCATAAATTTTCGTAAATTGAACTTGAAAGTGCCCCCTAAATTTCTGCAAATTGAATTCAGCTAGGGTTGCAAAGGGGTTGAAAGTTTCCGGTAAATTTCCGGAAATTGAATTTGTAGCTAGGGTTGCAAAGGGGTGGAAAGTGTTCGGTAAATTTCCAGAAATTTAACTTGTAGCTATGGTTGCAAAGGGGTGGAAAGTTTCCGGTAAATTTCCGGAAATGTAACTTGTAGTTAGGGTTGCAAAGGGGTGGAAAGTGTTCGGTAAATTTCCGGAAATATAACTTGTAGCTAAGGTTCCAAAGGGGTGGAAAGTGTCCGGTAAATTTCCAGAAATTTAACTTGCAGCTAGAATTGCAAAGGGGTGGAAAGTGTCCGGTAAGTTTCTAGCAATTTAACTTGCAGCTCGGGTTGCATAGGGGTGGAAAGTCCCCGGTAAATTTCCGGAAATTTTACTTGTAGCTAGGGTTGCGAAGAGGTAGAAAGTTTACGGTAAATTTCCGGAAATTTTACTTGTAGCTAGGGTTGCAAAGGGGTGGAAAGTTTCTGGTAAATTTCCGGAAATTTTACTTGTAGCTAGGGTTGCGAAGAGGTGGAAAGTTTACGGTAAATTTCCGGAAATATAACTTGTAGCTAGGATTTCAAAGGGGTGAAAAGTCTACGGTAAATTTCCGGAAATATAACTTGTAGCTAGGGTTTCAAAGGGGTGGAAAGTTTCCGGTAAATTTCCGGAAATATAACTTGTAGCTAGGATTTCAAAGGGGTGGAAAGTGTCTGGTAAATTTCCGGAAATTTTACTTGTAGCTAGGGTTGCAAAGGGGTGGAAAGTTTCTGGTAAATTTCCGGAAATTTAACTTGTAGCTAGGGTTGCAAAGGGGTGGAAAGTGCCTGGTAAATTTCCGGAAATTTTACTTGTAGTTAGGGTTGCAAAGGGGTGGAAAGTGTTCGGTAAATATCCGGAAATATAACTTGTAGCTAAGGTTCCAAAGGGGTGGAAAGTGTCCGGTAAATTTCCAGAAATTTAACTTGCAGCTAGGATTGCAAAGGGGTGGAAAGTGTCCGGTAAATTTCCAGAAATGTAACTTGCAGCTAGGATTGCAAAGGGGTGGAAAGTGTCCGGTAAGTTTCTAGCAATTTAACTTGCAGCTCGGGTTGCAAAGGGGTGGAAAGTGTCCGGTAAATTTCCGGAAATTTTACTTGTAGCTAGGGTTGCGAAGAGGTGGAAAGTTTACGGTAAATTTCCGGAAATATAACTTGTAGCTAGGATTTCAAAGGGGTGAAAAGTCTACGGTAAATTTCCGGAAATATAACTTGTAGCTAGGGTTTCAAAGGGGTGGAAAGTTTACGGTAAATTTCCGGAAATATAACTTGTAGCTAGGATTTCAAAGGGGTGAAAAGTCTACGGTAAATTTCCGGAAATATAACTTGTAGCTAGGGTTCCAAAGGGGTGGAAAGTGTCTGGTAAATTTCCGGAAATTTTACTTGTAGCTAGGGTTGCAAAGGGGTGGAAAGTTTCTGGTAAATTTCCGGAAATTTTACTTGTAGCTAGGGTTGCGAAGAGGTGGAAAGTTTACGGTAAATTTCCGGAAATATAACTTGTAGCTAGGATTTCAAAGGGGTGAAAAGTCTACGGTAAATTTCCGGAAATATAACTTGTAGCTAGGGTTTCAAAGGGGTGGAAAGTTTACGGTAAATTTCCGGAAATATAACTTGTAGCTAGGATTTCAAAGGGGTGAAAAGTCTACGGTAAACTTCCGGAAATATAACTTGTAGCTAGGGTTCCAAAGGGGTGGAAAGTGTCTGGTAAATTTCCGGAAATTTTACTTGTAGCTAGGGTTGCAAAGGGGTGGAAAGTTTCTGGTAAATTTCCGGAAATTTTACTTGTAGCTATGGTTGCAAAGGGGTGGAAAGTGTCTGGTAAATTTCCGGAAATTTTACTTGTAGTTAGGGTTGCAAAGGGGTGGAAAGTGTTCGGTAAATTTCCGGAAACATAACTTGTAGCTAAGGTTCCAAAGGGGTGGAAAGTGTCCGGTAACTTTCCAGAAATTTAACTTGCAGCTAGGATTGCAAAGGGGTGGAAAGTGTCCGGTAAGTTTCTAGCAATTTAACTTGCAGCTCGGGTTGCAAAGGGGTGGAAAGTGTCCGGTAAATTTCCGGAAATTTTACTTGTAGCTAGGGTTGCGAAGAGGTGGAAAGTTTACGGTAAATTTCCGGAAATATAACTTGTAGCTAGGATTTCAAAGGGGTGAAAAGTCTACGGTAAATTTCCGGAAATATAACTTGTAGCTAGGATTTCAAAGGGGTGGAAAGTTTACGGTAAATTTCCGGAAATATAACTTGTAGCTAGGGTTTCAAAGGGGTGGAAAGTTTACGGTAAATTTCCGGAAATATAACTTGTAGCTAGGATTTCAAAGGGGTGAAAAGTCTACGGTAAATTTCCGGAAATATAACTTGTAGCTAGGGTTCCAAAGGGGTGGAAAGTGTCTGGTAAATTTCCGGAAATTTTACTTGTAGCTAGGGTTGCAAAGGGGTGGAAAGTGTCCGGTAAATTTCCAGAAATTTAACTTGTAGCTAGGGTTGCAAAGGGGTGGAAAGTGTTTGGTAAATTCCCGGAAATATAACTTGTAGCTAAGGTTACAAGGGGTGGGAAGTGTCCCATAAATTTTCGTAAATTGAACTTGAAAGTGCCCCCTAAATTTCTGCAAATTGAATTCAGCTAGGGTTGCAAAGGGGTTGAAAGTTTCCGGTAAATTTCCGGAAATTGAATTTGTAGCTAGGGTTGCAAAGGGGTGGAAAGTGTTCGGTAAATTTCCAGAAATTTAACTTGTAGCTATGGTTGCAAAGGGGTGGAAAGTTTCCGGTAAATTTCCGGAAATCTAACTTGTAGTTAGGGTTACAAGGGGTGGAAAGTGTCCCATAAATTTTCGTAAATTGAACTTGAAAGTGCCCCCTAAATTTCTGCAAATTGAATTCAGCTAGGGTTGCAAAGGGGTTGAAAGTTTCCGGTAAATTTCCGGAAATTGAACTCGTAGCAAGGGTTCCAAAGGGGCGGAAAGTGTTCGGTAAATTTCCAGAAATTTAACTTGTAGCTATGGTTGCAAAGGGGTGGAAAGTTTCCGGTAAATTTCCGGAAATGTAACTTGTAGTTAGGGTTACAAGGGGTGGAAAGTGTCTGGTAAATTTCCGGAAATTGAATTTGTAGCTAGGGTTTCAAAGGGGTGGAAAGTGTTTGGTAAATTCCCGGAAATATAACTTGTAGCTAGGGTTACAAGGGGTGGGAAGTGTCCCATAAATTTTCGTAAATTGAACTTGAAAGTGCCCCCTAAATTTCTGCAAATTGAATTCAGCTAGGGTTGCAAAGGGGTTGAAAGTTTCCGGTAAATTTCCGGAAATTGAATTTGTAGCTAGGGTTGCAAAGGGGTGGAAAGTGTTCGGTAAATTTCCAGAAATTTAACTTGTAGCTATGGTTGCAAAGGGGTGGAAAGTTTCCGGTAAATTTCCGGAAATGTAACTTGTAGTTAGGGTTGCAAAGGGGTGGAAAGTGTTCGGTAAATTTCCGGAAATATAACTTGTAGCTAAGGTTCCAAAGGGGTGGAAAGTGTCCGGTAAATTTCCAGAAATGTAACTTGCAGCTAGGATTGCAAAGGGGTGGAAAGTGTCCGGTAAGTTTCTAGCAATTTAACTTGCAGCTCGGGTTGCAAAGGGGTGGAAAGTGTCCGGTAAATTTCCGGAAATTTTACTTGTAGCTAGGGTTGCGAAGAGGTGGAAAGTTTACGGTAAATTT
This sequence comes from Nerophis ophidion, assembly GCF_033978795.1. Classification (NCBI taxonomy): domain Eukaryota; kingdom Metazoa; phylum Chordata; class Actinopteri; order Syngnathiformes; family Syngnathidae; genus Nerophis; species Nerophis ophidion. The sequence continues at coordinate 41,650,360 of NC_084629.1, read as the reverse complement.
CCGGAAATATAACTTGTAGCTAGGATTTCAAAGGGGTGAAAAGTCTACGGTAAATTTCCGGAAATATAACTTGTAGCTAGAGTTTCAAAGGGGTGGGAAGTTTACGGTAAATTTCCGGAAATATAACTTGTAGCTAGGATTTCAAAGGGGTGAAAAGTCTACGGTAAATTTCCGGAAATATAACTTGTAGCTAGAGTTCCAAAGGGGTGGAAAGTGTCTGGTAAATTTCCGGAAATTTTACTTGTAGCTAGGGTTGCAAAGGGGTGGAAAGTGTCCGGTAAATTTCCAGAAATTTAACTTGTAGCTATGGTTGCAAAGGGGTGGAAAGTGTTTGGTAAATTCCTGGAAATATAACTTGTAGTTAGGGTTACAAGGGGTGGGAAGTGTCCCATAAATTTTCGTAAATTGAACTTGAAAGTGCCCCCTAAATTTCTGCAAATTGAATTCAGCTAGGGTTGCAAAGGGGTTGAAAGTTTCCGGTAAATTCCCGGAAATTGAATTTGTAGCTAGGGTTGCAAAGGGGTGGAAAGTGTTCGGTAAATTTCCAGAAATTTAACTTGTAGCTATGGTTGCAAAGGGGTGGAAAGTGTCCGGTAATTTTCCGGAAATGTAACTTGTAGTTAGGGTTACAAGGGGTGGAAAGTGTCCCATAAATTTTCGTAAATTGAACTTGAAAGTGCCCCCTAAATTTCTGCAAATTGAATTCAGCTAGGGTTGCAGAGGGGTTGAAAGTTTCCGGTAAATTTCCGGAAATTGAATTTGTAGCTAGGGTTGCAAAGGGGTGGAAAGTGTTCGGTAAATTTCCGGAAATATAACTTGTAGCTAAGGTTCCAAAGGGGTGGAAAGTGTCCGGTAAATTTCCAGAAATGTAACTTGCAGCTAGGATTGCAAAGGGGTGGAAAGTGTCCGGTAAGTTTCTAGCAATTTAACTTGCAGCTCGGGTTGCAAAGGGGTGGAAAGTGTCCGGTAAATTCCCGGAAATTTTACTTGTAGCTAGGGTTGCGAAGAGGTGGAAAGTTTACGGTAAATTTCCGGAAATATAACTTGTAGCTAGGATTTCAAAGGGGTGAAAAGTCTACGGTAAATTTCCGGAAATATAACTTGTAGCTAGGGTTCCAAAGGGGTGGAAAGTGTCTGGTAAATTTCCGGAAATTTTACTTGTAGCTAGGGTTGCAAAGGGGTGGAAAGTGTCCGGTAAATTTCCAGAAATTTAACTTGTAGCTAGGGTTGCAAAGGGGTGGAAAGTGTTTGGTAAATTCCCGGAAATATAACTTGTAGCTAAGGTTACAAGGGGTGGGAAGTGTCCCATAAATTTTCGTAAATTGAACTTGAAAGTGCCCCCTAAATTTCTGCAAATTGAATTCAGCTAGGGTTGCAAAGGGGTTGAAAGTTTCCGGTAAATTTCCGGAAATTGAATTTGTAGCTAGGGTTGCAAAGGGGTGGAAAGTGTTCGGTAAATTTCCAGAAATTTAACTTGTAGCTATGGTTGCAAAGGGGTGGAAAGTTTCCGGTAAATTTCCGGAAATGTAACTTGTAGTTAGGGTTACAAGGGGTGGAAAGTTTACGGTAAATTTCCGGAAATATAACTTGTAGCTAGGATTTCAAAGGGGTGAAAAGTCTACGGTAAATTTCCGGAAATATAACTTGTAGCTAGGGTTCCAAAGGGTTGGAAAGTGTCTGGTAAATTTCCGGAAATTGAATTTGTAGCTAGGGTTGCAAAGGGGTGGAAAGTGTTCGGTAAATTTCCAGAAATTTAACTTGTAGCTATGGTTGCAAAGGGGTGGAAAGTTTCCGGTAAATTTCCGGAAATGTAACTTGTAGTTAGGGTTACAAGGGGTGGAAAGTTTACGGTAAATTTCCGGAAATATAACTTGTAGCTAGGATTTCAAAGGGGTGAAAAGTCTACGGTAAATTTCCGGAAATATAACTTGTAGCTAGGGTTCCAAAGGGTTGGAAAGTGTCTGGTAAATTTCCGGAAATTTTACTTGTAGCTAGGGTTGCAAAGGGGTGGAAAGTGTCCGGTAAATTTCCAGAAATTTAACTTGTAGCTAGGATTGCAAAGGGGTGGGAAGTGTCCCATAAATTTTCGTAAATTGAACTTGAAAGTGCCCCCTAAATTTCTGCAAATTGAATTCAGCTAGGGTTGCAAAGGGGTTGAAAGTTTCCGGTAAATTTCCGGAAATTGAATTTGTAGCTAGGGCTGCAAAGGGGTGGAAAGTGTTCGGTAAATTTCCAGAAATTTAACTTGTAGCTATGGTTGCAAAGGGGTGGAAAGTTTCCGGTAAATTTCCGGAAATGTAACTTGTAGCTAGGGTTACAAGGGGTGGAAAGTGTCCCATAAATTTTCGTAAATTGAACTTGAAAGTGCCCCCTAAATTTCTGCAAATTGAATTCAGCTAGGGTTGCAAAGGGGTTGAAAGTTTCCGGTAAATTTCCGGAAATTGAACTCGTAGCAAGGGTTCCAAAGGGGTTGAAAGTTTCCGGTAAATTTCCGGAAATTGAACTCGTAGCAAGGGTTCCAAAGGGGTGGAAAGTTTCCGGTAAATTTCCTTGTAGCCTTCTCCAAGAAGCTGAGCGCATTTAAATGGATTTCCCTCATCTTTCAAACTCTTTCCATTTGATATTCGGTGGCACCGATGCCTCGCCATTAACAGCAAGGACGACGGCGGCTGTTTCCGCGAGGCCACAAAACCCAATCTGAGATAATAGCAGCCGCAGTTTTGTCACACACGTGCCGTCTATTTGCTCGGCCATTTGCATTCCTCAGGTACGGCGTTCCCCGCAGGAGTCTTGAATAATGATTCACAAATCACTCTCTCCACGCCAGTCAAGGGCTGCGATCCTTTGAATAGGCCATTGTACCTGCGACTGTAATTGGTGAAGACCTGACAGAGCCCGGCCAAGTCGGCCCGGTAACAAAGAGGCTTTTGGTAGCGGGCTGAGGGATGATTTTAATAATGTGAAGCTCCAGACGGATAACGTGAGGCACAAATGAGCGCGGGGGGGGGGGGGGGTTGGGTGTTCTTCTGGGTGTCTGCACTGAGTGACACAGGTGCAGGCAAACACCTTGCCGGGACATGAAACACCCCCTTCCCTCAAGTGCGCAGACAAAGCACCGTCAATTAGGTGGCGCTAGCTCCGTCGACAACACTTCCAAAACCGCTTCTGCCAGCCGCGCTTACACCACTCCGCCATTTGTATTTATGTCCTCTCCAATTATTTGTGTGGACGTTCTTGTCGAGAGCACAAATTGGGCAAGTATTTATGCAAAACATGCAATTCTTTTTGTTCCTGAGAGCGTAACAGGACCGGCGGTAATTGCTACGTCGCCAGATTTGGCTAGCAGGCCCAAAAAAAGTGGTACATCTGCACTTCTAATCAGGAAAAAGTCAGACTATACATTGTCACTCAGCGAGATGTTTATAGTAAAGCTATCAGTTACTAACCACTAGACCAGGGGTCGGCAACCCGCGGCTCCTTGATCACTCTGATGTGGCTCAGCTGCATACTTGCTTACCCTCCCTGATTTTTCCGGGAGGTTAACGAATTTCAGTGTCCCGAGGATAATATTCTCAGATTTTCAACCGGTCAGCAATATTGAGGGCGTGCCGTGATGGTGATGCCTTTAACGTCCACCAGAACATATTTTCGCGTCCGCTTTCATACCATGCGATCTGAGTGCCGGCCAGTCACATGTAGTGTGCGGCTACTGTCAACACGCTTAAGAGACTGAGGGTTGTGATACAAACAACTTTAACACTCTTACTTATATGCGCCACACTGTGAACCCACACCCAACAAGAATGACAACCACATTTTGGGAGAACATCCGCACTGTAACACCAAAAACACAACAGAACAAATACCCAGAATCCCATGCATCCCTAACTATTCCGGGCTACATTATACACACCCACTACCAACCTCCCCTCCGTGCGTCAATTGAGGTGGGCGGGGTTTGTGTTAGCGGGGGTGTCTGGTGTGCCTTGGGATATCATCTAATATCACATATTTGGGTTAAAAATATTTTTTGCAAAGCAGTAATTATAGTCTGCAAATGATGTGTTGTTTTTGAGTGTCGGTGCTGTCTAGAGCTCGGCAGAGTAACCGTGTAATACTCTTCCATATCAGTAGGTGGCAGCCGGTAGATAATTGCTTTGTCGATGTCGGAAACAGCGGGAGGCAGTGTGCAGGTAAAAAAAGTGTCAAGTGCTAAAAGCAAAAATAAACAAATGGTGAGTGCCCCTAAGAAAAGGCATTGAAGCTTATAGAAGGCTATGTAGAATGAAACTAAAACTGAACTGGCTACAAAGTCAACAAAAACAGAATGCTGGACGACAGCAAAGACTTACTGTGGGTCAAAGACAATGTACATCCAAACATGACATGACAATAAACAATGTTCCCACAAATAAGGATAAAAACAACTGAAATATTATTGATTGCTAAAACAAAGTAGTTGGGGAAATATCGCTCAAAGGAAGACATGAAACTGCTACAGGAAAATACCAAAAAAAGGGAAAAAGTCACCAAAATAGGAGTGCAAGACAAGAAGTAAAAGACTACACACAGGAAAAGAGCAAAAGTCTATATTTGCATCCAGCCTTTCCCTCCACCTACATTTAATGCCAAACAAACCCTTACCAATCGACTGATTTAAGTTGCTACAGTGGTCAAAAGATGCAATCGTTGGTTGGAAGGCGATCGCCAAATAGCTTCAGTTTCCTCTTCTATTTTGTTTTTGCTTTCTGCCTCCACACTCCAACCATCCGTTTCATTACATGCGTAACCTGTTGAATCACTTACGTTGCTGAAATCCGAGTCTGAATCCGAGCTAATGTCGCTATATCTTGCTGTGCTATCGGCCTTGTTTGTTTGTATTGGCATCACTATGTGACGTCACAGGGAAACGGACGGGCGGATTTACAGATAGCGAAAATCAGGCACTTTAAAGCCTTTTTTTGGGATATTTCATGATGGGTGAAATTTTTTTTTAAACTTTGAAAAATAAAATAGGCCACTGGGAACTGATTTTATTGGTTTTAATCCTTCTGAAATTGTGATAATGTCCCCCTTGAAGAAAGAGGGTCCCTTGCGAAGGGCAGAGATGGGCATCTCCACCACCCGTCGACTGGTGCTGAAGAATGATCAATCAATCATCAATGTTTACTTATATAGCCCTAAATCACTAGTGTCTCAAAGGGCTGCACAAACCACTACGACATCCTCGGTAGGCCCACATAAGGGCAAGGAAAACTCACACCCAGTGGGACGTCGGTGACAATGATGACTATGAGAACCTTAGAGAGGAGGAAAGCAATGGATGT
>NC_084629.1:41610033-41640033 GCF_033978795.1 Nerophis ophidion | reverse complement strand
TTGTGCTTCTGCATCCTGTTTCCTTACGTTTAGCAGCGTGCTAATTCACATGTGTGCTGAGCAACATATCTCAGCATTCGCTCCTCATTTGAATCACATGGGGTTACAAAATGGGAGCGTCCAGCTCAGGGACGTCCCACAGGGAGACCTCCGCCAGGGTTGCCCTATTTGTCTTGTTGTGCGGGGAACCCCGAGGGGGGTGGGATCCTGCCTCGCTTTCTGCAAGCCTGGTGGCTTTGTCAGAGCTTTGATCCGCTTAAAAGGGCTGGGGGAAGATCAACAAAGCCAGGTCCTACGAGACGAGGGGAGCTACCTGAGACCATGACCTGGGTCTGACCGACTGCTCGTACAGGTGGGCTTCGTTAGTGCTGCTCCGGTGGATGAAAATGGGCCGACACTTACGACTGAGAGCTCCTATCAGCTGACCAACTTCATCGTCATCCACAGCATTGCTGCTGACAAACAACTGCAGTTTGCAACAATTGCTCAGTCCTGTTACACATGCTAACCATCCTAGATGGATAGGATGTGTGTTGAGTGGAAAGTAAACCAGTGATAATCTATACTGCAATCAATCAATCAATAAAAAACTACCATATTTCCTTGAATTGCCGCCGGGTTTATAGTATGCACCTGCCTAAAATTTCCACCGGGTTAAACTCGTCACGTCGCGAGTGACACTTCACCTGTCATCATTTTCAAAATGGAGGAGGCTGATTTCAATCATTTGAAATCGCATAAAGGGAAGAAGATTAAGAGCTATTCAGTAGGATTTAAGGTCCAAGCTATTGAATATGCTAAAAAGAACAGTAAGCAGCTATGTTTTATTAATATACCGTAGCTGCGTGTGTCAAATATGAGTCATTAAATGACTCCCGCCTCCTGGTGGTAGAGGGCGCTAGTGATCCTTCTTGCAACTACTCGGGTGCAGAAGAAGTGACAACAAGCAGCAATCGTTTATTTTTTCCTCTCGCTTGCACTTTTAACATGGAGGATTACATATCTAAAATAAAACAGTTTTCTAAACTGGACTTTCAATCGAAGCAGGAGGTAAAGGAAGATCTCCATCGAGACAGAGAGACTTTTAAAACTGAAGAAAGATAAGGAAGACTTCTATAAACAAGTTAGCGATGCTTTTGATCAGAAGGAGCTGAACACATGGACTTCATTTATAAGTAAAGGTAAGACCATAATAACGTTTTGTTTTTTTTATTAAATGTGCTTTTCATGATGGTATCCTTACATCACACTCAAATTTATAAGCGCAGGCCTAAATTTACCGCATGCCTTCGGTAAACGAGGGAGTGAGAAGAGCTTTTAAATTAATTAGTGCCCCGGCGGCAATTCAAGCAGCCAGGAGGTTGTAGTTGCTTCTTTTGTGGATATTTTAAACATATTATTTACGGGTCTCCGTATGTCTAGCATTAAAAGATTACAGTTGGGACAAAATGCTACTGCTAGACTTTTGACAACACCAGGAAAGTTTGATCAAATTACGCCTATACTGTATATACTTTTATATACAAACCCCGTTTCCATGTGAGTTGGGAAATTGTGTTAGATGTAAATATAAACAGAATACAATGATTTGTAAATCCTTTTCAAGCCATATTCAGTTGAATATGCTACAAAGACAACATATTTGATGTTCAAACTGATAAACTTTTTTTTTTGCAAATAATCATTAACTTTAGAATTTGATGCCAGCAACACGTGACAAAGAAGTTGGGAAAGGTAGCAATAAATACTGATAAAGTTGAGGAATGCTCATCAAACACTTATTTGGAACATCCCACAGGTGTGCAGGCTAATTGGGAACAGGTGGGTGCCATGATTGGCTATAAAAACAGCTTCCATGAAATGCTAAGTAATTCACAAACAAGGATGGGGCGAGGGTCACCACTTTGTAAGCAAATTGTCAAACAGTTTTAGAACAACATTTCTCAACGAGCTATTACAAGGAATTTAGGGATTTTACTATCTACAGTCCGTAAAATCATCAAAAGGTTCAGAGAATCTGGAGAAATCACTGCACGTAAGCCATTATATTACGGACCTTTTTATCTCTCAGGTGGTACTGCATCAAAAACCGACATCAATGTGTAAAGGATATCACCACATGGGGTCAGAAACACTTCATAAAACCACTGTCAGTAACTACAGTCGGTCGCTACATCTGTAAGTGCAAGTTAAAACTACTATGCAAAGCCAAAGCCATTTATCAACAACACCCAGGAACGCCATCGGCTTCGCTGGGCCCTAGCTCATCTAAGATGGACTGATGCAAAGTGGAAAAGTTTTCTGTGGTCTGACGAGTCCACATTTCAAATTATATTTACAAACTGTGGACGTGGTGTCCTCCGGAACAAAGAGAAAAAGAACCATCCGGATTGTTATAGGTGCAAAGTTGAGAAGCCAGCATGTGTGATGGTATGGGGGTGCATTAGTGCCCAAGGCATGGGTAACTTACACATCTGCGAAGGCACCATTAATGCTGAATGGTCCATACAGGTTTTGGAGCAACATACGTATGTTATCATGGACGCCCCTGCTTATTTCAGCAAAACAATGCCAAGCCATGTGTTATAACAGCATGGCTTCGTAATAAAAGAGTACGGGTATTTTCCTGGCTTGCCTGCAGTCCAGACCTGTCTCCCATGGACTGTTGAACGACTGAAGCTCTACATAAAACTTGCACTTGCAAGCATACGTTCTAAAGTTATAGAGATAATATTATTAGACCGCTTAAGTGCTTTTCTTACCACTGCTGACAATCAGTTTGGTTTTAAAACTAAGCATGGTACTGACCTTTGTATCGATGCATTGAAAGAAGTGATTGATATGTGTAAAGGTAAGAACTCCTCAGTTTTAGTTGGCTATATTGACGCGTCCAAAGCCTTTGATAGAGTCAACCTTCAGAAACTGTTTTTAAAACTGAACGAGAGGGGCGTGCCTGATAGTATCATCAGATTTCTGTCATATTTGTATGCTAATCAGAGCATGCAGATCAGATGGGGCGATAAATGCTCAGCAACATTTAAAAGGGAACATTTTCATCAAACCTATGCAAGCGTCAATATATACCTTGATGTTGCAGAAAAAAGACCATGTATTTTTTTAACCGATTTCCGAACTCTAAATGGGTGAATTTTGGCAAATTAAACGCCTTTCTGTTTATCGCTCTTTTAGCGCTGACGTCAGAACGTGACGTCACCGAGGTAACACACCCGTCATATTCATTTTCACATTACAAACACCGCGTCTCAGCTCTGTTATTTTCCGTTTTTTCGACTATTTTTTGGAACCTTGGAGACATCATGCCTGGTGGGTGTGTTGTCGGAGGTGTAACAACACTAACAGGGAGGGATTCAAGTTGCACCACCGGCAAGAAATCTGCCACCAGACCCCCATTGAATGTACCAGAGTGTATCCACATTTGACCGGCGATGCTAAGACAGACATGGCACAGAGATGTATGGATAACCTGCAGATGCATTTGCAACGATTAAGTCAACGAAAAGGGTGGAATGCCATCCCCCGGTTGGGGAGGAGACCCTGCCCCAAGTGGAGGAGTTCAAGTACCTAGGAGTCTTGTTCACGAGTGGGGGAAGAGTGGATCGTGAGATCGACAGGCGGATCGGTGCGGCGTCTTCAGTAAATCGGACGTTGTACCGATCTGTTGTGGTGAAGAAGGAGCTGAGCGGGAAGGCAAAGCTCTCAATTTACCGGTCCATCTACGTTCCCATCCTCACCTATGGTCATGAATTTTGGCTCATGACCGAAAGGATAAGATCACGGGTACAAGCGGCCGAAATGAGTTTCCTGCTCTCCCTTAGAGATAGGGTGAGAAGCTCTGCCATCCGGGAGGAACTCAAAGTAAAGCCGCTGCTCCTCCACATGGAGAGGAGCCAGATGAGGTGGTTCGGGCATCTGGTCAGGATGCCACCCAAACGCCTCCCTAGGGAGGTGTTTAGGGCACGTCCAACCGGTAGGAGGCCACGGGGAAGACCCAGGACACGTTGGGAAGACTATGTCTCCCGGCTGGCCTGGGAACGCCTCGGGATCCCCCGGGAAGAGCTAGACGAAGTGGCTGGGGAGAGGGAAGTCTGGGTTTCCCTGCTTAGGCTGTTGCCCCCGCGACCCGACCTCGGATAAGCGGAAGAAGATGGATGGATGGATGGAAGTCAATGAAATCACAAAGGTGAGTTTTGTTGATGTTGTTGACTTATGTGCTAATCAGACATATTTGGTCACGGCATGCCTGCCAGCTAATCGATGCTAACATGCTACGCTAATCGATGCTAACATGCTATTTACGCTAGCTGTATGTACATTTGAAACTAGATACCCACATTTAATGCGAAACAAACACTTACCAATCCACAGATTTAAGTCACAAGATGTGAAAGTCCTGATCGTTTGGTCCGCACATTTTACCGGCGATGCTAATAAGGCAGCTATGCTATGGGCCACTTCATTAGGTACACCCATGCTATGGCCGAATAGCGTCAATAGCTATTCGCTCAATAGCTTCGATTTCTTCTTCAATTTCATTTTCGCGATCTGCCTCCATACTCCGACCATCTGTTTCAATACATGCGTAATCTGTTGAATCGCTTAAGTCGCTGAAATCCGAGTTTGAATCCGAGCTAATGTCGCTATATCTCACTGTGGTAACCTCCATGTTGTTTGTATTGGCAGCCCTGTGTGACGTCACAGGGAAATGGCCAGTGTCTTCGCAGAGAGCGAAAATAAGGCACTTTAAAGCTTTATTTAGGGATATTCCGGGACCGGTAAAATTTTGTAAACAACTTAAAAAAATACAACAAGCCACTGGGAACTGATTTTTATTGTTTTTAACCCTTTTGAAATTGTGATAATGTTCCCCTTTAAGGTTGGGAACGAGGTACGCCAGTGGGGAATTCTCTCCCCTGCCCTCTTCAATCTGTATATGAATGACCTATCTGTCCAGCTCAATACCTGTAGAACAGGATGTATACTTGGTAATACGGTGGTTAATCATCCTGTCTCCTAGCAGTGCTGGCTGGCTTTCAACAGCTGCTGAATATATGTACAGATTATGGTTTAAAATCAATCAATCAATCGTTTACTTATATAGCCCTAAATCACTAGTGTCTCAAAGGGCTGCACAAACCACTACGACATCCTCGGTAGGCCCACATAAGGACAAGGAAAACTCACACCCACTGGGACGTCGGTGACAATGATGACTATGAGAACCTTGGAGAGGAGGAAAGCAATGGATGTCGAGCGGGTCTAACATGACACTGTGAAAGTTCAATCCATAATGGATCCAACACAGTCGCAAGAGTCCAGTCCAAAGCGGATCCAACACAGCAGCGAGAGTCCCGTTCACAGCGGAGCCAGCAGGAAACCATCCCAAGCGGAGGCGGATCAGAAGCGCAGAGATGTCCCCAGCCGATACACGGGCGAGCAGTACATGGCCACCGGATCGGACCGGACCCCCTCCACAAGGGAGAGTGGGACATAGGAGAAAAAGAAAAGAAACGGCAGATCAACTGGTCTAAAAAAGGGAGTCTATTTAAAGGCTAGAGTATACAAATGAGTTTTAAGGTGAGACTTAAATGCTTCTACTGAGGTGGCATCTCCAACTGAGGGCATTCCAGAGTACTGGAGCCCGAAATGAAAACGCTCTATAGCCCGCAGCCTTTTTTTGGGCTTTGGGAATCACTAATAAGCCGGAGTCCTTTGAACGCAGATTTCTTGCCGGGACATATGGTACAATACAATCGGCAAGATAGGATGGAGCTAGACCGTGTAGTATTTTATACGTAAGTAGTAAAACCTTGAAGTCACATCTTAAGTGCACAGGAAGCCAGTGCAGGTGAGCCAGTATAGCTATATATGTATGTATATATGTATATAAAGGTATATACAGTATAGGTATATATGTATGTATATATGTATATAAAGGTATATACAGTATAGGTATGTATATATGTATATAAAGGTATATACAGTATCGGTATATAGGTATGTATATATGTATATAAAGGTATATACAGTATCGGTATATATGTATGTATATATGTATACAAAGGTATATACAGTATAGGTATATATGTATGTATATATGTATATAAAGGTATATACAGTATAGGTATATATGTATGTATATAAAGGTATATACAGTATAGGTATATATGTATGTATATATGTATATAAAGGTATATACAGTATAGGTATATATGTATGTATATATGTATATAAAGGTATATACAGTATAGGTATATATGTATGTATATATGTATATAAAGGTATATACAGTACAGGCGTAATGTGATCAAACTTTCTTGTTCTTGTCAAAAGTCTAGCAGCCGCATTTTGTACCAACTGTAATCTTTTAATGCTATACATGGGGAGACCCGAAAATAATACGTTACAGTATGATGTGAAATATAATGCAAAGAAGAGTGTCATCATGATATGTAGAACAAGAGAAGACAAGGATCTATTTTCCTTCATTTTATCTGTCAGGACAGGTGCTGAGTGTGTGTGATAAAACTAAGCATCCGGGGCAAATCATTACTGATCTATTGGGCGATGATGACGACCTATACCGACCGCGGCGTATGCTGTATGCCCAAGACAACATGCTGAGAAATACAATTTATTATTGTACAAATGATGTAAAAATCAACTTATTCAGAGCCTATTGCACTCCTTTGTATACTGCCCCCCCTGTGGGTAAAGTATAAGCAGAAAAGCTTTCAGAAGCTGCAGATTGCTTATAATGATTGTATGAGACTCCTCCTGGGAATTCCAAGAAGCACCAGTGCAAGCTAGAAGTTTGTTAGTGTTGGGTGCCCACTTTCTCAGCGTTGCTACGCAACCTTAAGTAGAAGTTTATGTGTAGGGCATCTGAGTCTGAAAATGACATAATCACTGTGTTAATGAACCCTGGCTGCAGTTCTGTTAGATACTCATCTGGACTGTGGAACCATTGGCACACATGTTTGTATGTTAGAAACTGACATTTGTGTTTTATGTTTCTTTTTAAATGTTTTGGTGGGCGGTATAGCTCGGTTGGTAGAGCGGCCGTGCCAGCAACTTGAGGGTTGCAGGTTCGATCCCCGCTTCCGCAATCATCGTCACTGCCGTTGTGTCCTTAGGCAAGACACTTTACCCACCTGCTCCCAGTGCCACCCACACTGGTTTGAATGGAACTTAGATATTGGGTTTCACTATGTAAAGCGCTTTGAGTCACTAGAGAAAAAGCGCTATATAAATATCATTCACTTCATTCATTTTTATTGTTTTATTTTTTAATGTTTTTGTGTTCCTTTTTGTAATGTTTTGTATCATTTTTTTTTAATATGTTTATGCAGGGGTCGGGAACCTTTTTAACTGAGGGAGCCATGAAAGCCAAATATTTTAAAATGTTTTTCCGTGAGAGCTATATCATATTTTTTAACACTGAATACAACTAAATGTGAGCATTTTTAAGTAAGACCAACATTTTATTGTATAATAAGTCTCTTAATCCTTTTAATACAATTGTTATTCTGAGGCTAACCAATAATAAAGAAAATACTTCTTGCCATTAATGCGACTTCTTGAACAGGTGCAGTAGGAAACGGATGGATGGATTAAAATGCATGAGAATGATTTATATTTTCAACGTTATTCTTAACACTGTGATTACCAGCGAAACTATTTATTACTTATCGTGTTAAGAAATGTCTGCTCAGATTTATCTGAGAGCCAGATGCAGTCATCAAAAGAGCCACATCTGGCTCTAGAGCCATAGGTTCCCTACCCCTGTGTTAATGGATCTTAAGGTCTGCAATAAAGATTGATGATGAATGGGAAATAATTCCACTTTCAAAGCTTCAACAATTAGTTTCCTCAGTTCCCAAACGTTTATTGAGGGTTGTTAAAGGGGAACATTATCAGCAGACCTATGTAAGCGTCAATATATACCTTGATGGTGCAGAAAAAAGACCATCTATTTTTTTAACCGATTTCCGAACTCTAAATGGGTGAATTTTGGCGAATTAAACGCCTTTCTGTTTATCGCGCTGGAGGCGATGACGTCAGAACGTGACGTCGCCGAGGTAACACACCCACCATTTTCATTTTCAACACATTACAAACACCGGGTCTCAGCTCTGTTATTTTCCGTTTTTTGACTATTTTTTGGAACCTTGGAGACATCATGCCTCGACGGTGTGTTGTCGGAGGGTGTAACAACACTAACAGGGAGGGATTCAAGTTGCACCACTGGCAAGAAATCTGCCGCCAGACCCCCATTGAATGTGCCAGAGTGTCTCCACATTTTACCGGCGATGCTAAGACAGACATGGCACAGAGATGTATGGATAACCTGCAGATGCATTTGCAACGATAAAGTCAACGAAATCACAAAGGTGAGTTTTGTTGATGTTGACTGCCAGCTAATCGATGCTAACATGCTATGCTAATCGATGCTAACATGCTATTTACCGGCGGTGCTAAAGCAGACATGGCACAGAGATGTATGGATAACCTGTAGATGCATTTGCAACTATATTACGTTTCCTTCCACCCACATTTAATGCGAAACAAACACTTACCAATCGACGGATTTAAGTTGCTCCAGTGTCAAAAGATGCGAAAGTCCTGATCGTTTGGTCCGCACATTTTACCGGCGATGCTAACGCAGCTATTCGGCCATGCTATGGCTATGAATAGCGTCAATAGCTTCAGTTTCTTCTTCAATATTTTCATACTCCAACCATCCGTTTCAATAGATGCGTAATCTGTTGAATCGCTTAAGTCGCTGAAATCAGAGTTTGAATCCGAGCTAATGTCGCTATATCTTGCTGTGGTATTCCCATTGTTTGTTTAAATTGGCAGCACTGTGTGACGTCACAGGGAAATGGCCAGTGTCTTCGCAGAGAGCCGAAAATAAGGCACTTTAAAGCTTTATTTAGGGATATTCCGAGACCGGTAAAATTTAGAAAAAAACTTCAAAGAGTACAACAAGCCACTGGGAACGGATTTTTATTGTTTTTAACCCTTTTGAAATTGTGATAATGTTCCCCTTTAAAAGAAAATGTGATGTAACACAGTGGTGAACATGCCCTTTCCTAACTACTTTGGCACGTGTTGCAGCCATGAAATTCTAAGTTAATTATTAGTTGCAAAAAAAAATTAAGTTTATGAGTTTGAACATCAAATATGTTGTCTTTGTAGCATATTCAACTGAATATGGCTTGAAAAGGATTTGCAAATCATTGTATTCTGTTTATATTTACATTTAACACAATTTCCCAACTCATATGGAAACAGGGTTTGTATATATATATATATATATATATATATATATATATATATATATATATATATATATACATGCACCTGGGGATAGGTTGATTGGCAACACTAAATGGTCCCTAGTGTGTGAATGTTGTCTGTCTATCTGTGTTGGCCCTGCGATGAGGTGGCGACTTGTCCAGGTTGTACCCCGCCTTCCGCCCGATTGTAGCTGAGATAGGCACCAGCTACCCCAAAAGGGAATAAGCGGTAGAAAATGGATGGATATATATATATATATATATAATTTCCTCGCGCACTTATTGACTGAAAGAGCTTGACTTGCCGCTGATGTCAAGTTTTATCGATGGGAAAATGCATTTTTCGACAATGGGATTTGCCTGAGTGGCTCGGAGACACAGAGTAACAAGAGTAGAATGGATTTAAAGGACAGATTTAAAAAATAAAAATAAAATAAAATAAAATAAAACTTGGGACTTTTCGCGGGCCTGATTTTGGACGCTGGCGGGCCGTATCAATCAATGTTTACTTATATAGCCCTAAATCACTAGTGTCTCAAAGGGCTGCACAAACCACTACGACATCCTCGGTAGGCCCACATAAGGGCAAGGAAAACTCACACCCAGTGGGACGTCGGTGACAATGATGACTATGAGAACCTTAGAGAGGAGGAAAGCAATGGATGTCGAGCGGATCTAACATGATACTGTGAAAGTTCAATCCATAATGGATCCAACACAGTCGCGAGAGTCCAGTCCAAAGCGGATCCAACACAGCAGTGAGAGTCCCGTTCACAGCGGAGCCAGCAGGAAACCATCCCAAGCGGAGGCGGATCAGCATCGCAGAGATGTCCCCAGCCGATACACAGGCAAGCAGTACATGGCCACCGGATCGGACCGGACCCCCTCCACAAGGGAGAGTGGGACATAGAAGAAAAAGAAAAGAAACGGCAGATCAACTGGTCTAAAAAGGGAGTCTAATTAAAGGCTAGAGTATACAAATGAGTTTTAAGGTGAGACTTAAATGCTTCTACTGAGGTGGCATCTCGAACTGTTACCGGGAGGGCATTCCAGAGTACTGGAGCCCGTGGGCCGTAGTTTGGGGACCCCTGCTCTATACCTTCCCACCTATCTATCGATCCATCCCGGTGTATCTAACTTTTTCCTCAAAACAATAAAACATTTAAAAATTCCCCGCACGGATGTAAATGTTGTTAGAACGTGTTTCACGGCTATTTGTAAAGCAACCCATGTGAAATTCAAAGTGCGTCCCAGAGGAATATGTTTCCGCACGGCCCCGAGTCCTGCTCCCTGTGCAGCCTGCAGGCTGTCAATCACAGCAGCTGACTGGGCGACAGGAAATAAGGGGGTTGCGGCAGAGCGGGGAGTCGTCGTCAACATGTGACAATTGTGACAAGAGCGGGCATACTATGTCGCGCCGAGGAACACCACACAAATTTCTCCATCTTGTCCTTTTTTTTTTTTTTTTTCTCCTCCCCCCCCCCTCTCTCATCCCAGGATGACAGCTTAATGTCTACCACATGCAATATTTATTTCCATCGTGTGTCAGACTGTCTAGCTGTCCTAGGGAGTACAAAGAATGCCACTTATTAGAATAAAAGCAGAGGGAAGGTAATCAAGGACACATGTAACATCAGCCAATCTTCTTCCCAGCCCGCGTCCTTTTTCTTTGTCTTTGCCACCTCCTTTCAAAACAGTCCCACAATAATCCTGGTGATGAGGATCTTAAACGTGGCAACACCAAATTCATTTATTTCTCTTCATTAGCGGGCCGGATCATTCATCAGCGATGAAGAGAATTACAATGCATCGTTAGACAGTCTGTTATTCCCCCCCCCCCAAAAATAAAAATCTGAATAAAGTCGACGCAATGGGAAAAGTCAGTGTTCAAAAACAAGAAAAAAGATGACAAAAATGAGGGGTATTTTACTTGAACTAAGCAAAATTATCTGCCAATAGAACAAGAAAATTCGGCAGAAAAGGCATTTTTCGACAATATGATTTGCCTGAGTGGCTCGGAGACACAAACAAGAGTAAAATGGATTACAAAGGACAGATTAAAATAAAAAACAAAATAAAATAACTAATTAATTTTTTTAACTTGGGACTTCCCGCGGGCCGGATTTTGGACGCAACACAAAGCTGCCATGCAGGCTGTTTCTTTCTGTAAAACATAATAATGAATCAAAATCAGGCTTCACGGTGGCAGAGGGGTTAGTGCGTCTGCCTCACAATACGAAGTTCCTGCAGTCCTGGGTTCAAATCCAGGCTCGGGATCTTTCTGTGTGGAGTTTGCATGTTCTCCCCGTGAATGCGTGGGTTCCCTCCGGGTACTCCGGCTTCCTCCCACCTCCAAAGACATGCACCTGGGGATAGGCCCCTCCCACCTCCAAAGACATGCACCTGGGAATAGGCCCCTCCCACCTCCAAAGACATACACCTGGGTATAGGCCCCTCCCACCTCCAAAGACATGCACCTGGGGATAGGCCCCTCCCACCTCCAAAGACATGCACCTGGGGATAGGCCCCTCCCACCTCCAAAGACATACACCTGGGGATAGGCCCCTCCCACCTCCAAAGACATGCACCTGGGGATAGGCCCCTGCCACCTCCAAAGACATGCACCTGGGGATAGGCCCCTCCCACCTCCAAAGACATGCACCTGGGGATAGGCCCCTCCCACCTCCAAAGACATGCACCTGGGAATAGGCCCCTCCCACCTCCAAAGACATACACCTGGGTATAGGCCCCTCCCACCTCCAAAGACATGCACCTGGGGATAGGCCCCTCCCACCTCCAAAGACATGCACCTGGGGATAGGCCCCTCCCACCTCCAAAGACATACACCTGGGGATAGGCCCCTCCCACCTCCAAAGACATGCACCTGGGGATAGGCCCCTGCCACCTCCAAAGACATGCACCTGGGGATAGGCCCCTCCCACCTCCAAAGACATGCACCTGGGGATAGGCTCCTCCCACCTCCAAAGACATGCATCTGGGGATAGGCCCCTCCCACTTCCAAAGACATGCACCTGGGGATAGGCCCCTCCCACCTCCAAAAACATGCACACAGGGATAGGCTCCTCCCACCTCCAAAGACATGCACCTGGGGATAGGCCCCTCCCAACTCCAAATACATGCATGTGGAGATAGGCCCCTCCCACTTCCAAATACATGCACCTGGGGATAGGCCCCTCCCACCTCCAAAGACATGCACCTGGGGATAGACCCCTCCCACCTCCAAACACATGAACCTGGGGATAGGCCCCTCCCACCTCCAAAGACAATGCTCAGTCTTTCACAAGAAAGGATGGGGCGAGGTACACCCCTTTGTCCACAACTGCGTGAGCAAATAGTCAAACAGTTTAAGAACAACCTTTCTCAAAGTGCAATTGCAAGAAATTTAGGGATTTCAACATCTACGCTCCATAATATCATCAAAAGGTTCAGAGAATCTGGAGAAATCACTCCACGTAAGCGGCATGGCCGGAAACCAACATTGAATGACCGTGACCTTCCATCCCTCAGACGGCACTGTATCAAAAACCGACATCAATCTCTAAAGGATATCACCACATGGGCTCAGTAACACTTCAGAAAACCACTGTCACTAAATAGTCGGTCGCTACATCTGTAAGTGCAAGTTAAAACTCTACTATCAAAGCGAAAGCCATTTATCAACAACATCCAGAATTGCTGCCGGCTTCTTTGGGCCCGAGATCATCTAAGATGGACTGATGCAAAGTGGAAAAGTGTTCTGTGGTCTGACGAGTCAACATTTCAAATTGTTTTTGGAAATATTCAACATGGTGTCATCCGAACCAAAGGGGAAGCGAACCAACCAGACTATTATCGACGCAAAGTTGAAAAGCCAGCATCTGTGATGGTATGGGGGTGCATTAGTGCCCAAGGCATGGGTAACTTACACATCTGTGAAGGCACCATTAATACTGAAAGGTACATACAGGTTTTGGAACAACATATGCTGCCATCTAAGCGCCGTCTTTTACATGGACGCCCCTGCTTATTTCAGCAAGACAATGCCAAGCCACATTCAGCATGTGTTACAACAGCGTGGCTTCATAAAAAAGAGCGCGGGTACTTTCCTGGCCCGCCTGCAGTCCAGACCTGTTTCCCATGGAAAATGTGTGGCGCATTATGAAGCGTAAAATACAACAGCGGAGACCCCGGACTGTTGAAGGACTGAAGCTCTACATAAAACAAGAATGGGAAAGAATTCCACTTTCAAAGCTTCAACAATTAGTTTCCTCAGTTCCCAAACCTTTATTGAGTGTTGTTCAAAGAAAAGGTGATGTAACACAGTGGTGAACATGCCCTTTCCCAACTACTTTGGCTCGTGTTGCAGCCATGAAATTCTAAGTTAATTATTATTTGCAGAAAAAAATAATGTTTATGAGTTTGAACATCAAATATGTTGTCTTTGGAGTGCATTCAACTGAATATGGGTTGAAAATGATTTGCAAATCATTGTATTCCGTTTTTATTTACATCTAACACAATTTCCCAACTCATATTGAATCGGGGTTTGTATATATATATATATATATATATATATATATATATTCCTCGCGTACTAATTGACTGAAAGAGCACGCACTTTGTGTGATGATGTCATGGATGGTAAAATGCATTTTTAGACAACATGATTTGCTAGTAGACTGAGAATAACAAGCGGTTGCCTTGTTGCTTTTCTATTAAGAAGTTTTTAGTATAAGTTTGCTGGTTTGAAGAAATGTAATGCTGAGCACATATCCTGATGTCAAGATAATGGCACTAGCATTTACTTCTTTTAAGAATATTTTTCAACATATTGAGAAAAAAGGTCTTTTTTTTGTTTTCTACCAAGAAAGTGCACTTGTTATTAGTGAGAATATACTTATTTTAAGCTGTTTTTTTAAATTAATTGAGGTTAGCTCATTTGACTTGTTTTGGAAAGTCTTGACAAGCCAAAAGTTGCTGTTCTATTGGCAGATCTTTTTGCTTAGTTCAAATAAAATACCCCTCATTTTGGTATTTTTTCACTTGTTTTTGAACACTGACTTTTTGCAGTGTGAGTATATTTAATGTGAGATTAAGTCTATAAAAGGAAGACCGTGGACAAATAAATATAGGTAAGTGCACCCGTACACAATTAGCAGCAGCAGAAGCAAGCTGGCAGACAAACTCACAAACAGGTCAGACTTGCAGCTTTTGCAAAAGGTCAACTCCACTACTTAAAAAGGCACCAATTTACTTTAATGCACATTTTCCTGGAGAAGAGGGGATAAAAGTGGGCGAGAACATCACATCTTATCTTTCTTCTCCCGGCTCTTTGCCTACATAAGATGTGACAGCAGAGCATGGAGGAATAGAAATGACAAAAAACATCTTTAGCTGGTCAAATAAAGCAGTTCTTAACTGAGGAGTGAAACACTGGCAGGGCCAAGTCGCCCACTTGAAAAATCAACTTTTATCTTGAAAATCAACTTTTTCCTTAAAAATCACTTTTTGTCATGAAAATCAACTTTTACCGTGAAAATATTTTTTTACCTTGAAAATAATTTTTTTCAAAGAAAAACATTTCTGTCTTGAAAATCGTTTACCTTGAAAATCAACTTTTACCTTGAAAATGATTTTCTTTGGAAAAAAGGGGATAGTCTTGAAAATCAACTTTTATCTTGAAAATCACTTTTTGTCATTAAAATCAACTTCTACCTTGAAAATCATTTTTTAAAATCATTTTTTGTCATTAAAATCAACTTTACCTTGAAAACCATTTTTTACCTAGAAAATTATTGTTTTCTTAAAAAAAAAAATTTTGTCTTGAAAATCAACTTTTACCTTGAAAATATTTTTTTTGTCTTGAAAATATTTTTGGGCATGAAAATCAACTATTGCTTTGATAATCATGTTTTTCTTTGATTTTTTTTTTTTGTCTTGAAAATCAACTTTTACATTGAAAATCAAATTTTACCTTGAAAATCACTTTTTGTCATGAAAATCAACTTTCACCTTGAAAATATTTTTTTTCCCCTGAAAACCAACTTTTACCTTGAAAATCATTTTCTACCTTGAAAATTATTTTTTTTCTTTGAAAACAATTTATGTCTTGAAAATCAACGTTTACCTTGAAAATAATTTTTTGTCTTGAAAATAATTGTCATGAAAGTCAACTTTTACCTTGAAAATATTTTTTTTAACCTTGTAAATCATTTATTTTCTTTGAAAATAAACTTTTACCGTGAAAATAATTATTTTCTTTGGAAAAAAAGGTTTTGTCTTAAAAATCAACTTTTACTTTGAAAATCATTTGTTTTTAGAAAATCATTTTTTGTAATGAAAATCAACTTTTACCTTGAAAATTATTTTCTTTGGAAAAAAGAGGATAGTTTTGAAAATCAACTTTTATCTTGAAAATCACTTTTTGTCATTAAAATCAACTTCTACCTTGAAAATAATTTTTTAAATCATTTTTGGTCATGAAAATCAACTTTTACCTTGAAAACCATTTTTTACCTTGAAAATAATTACTTTTAGAATTTTTGTTGTTGTCTTGAAAATCAACTTTTACCTTGAAAATCACTTTTTGTCATGAAAATCAACTTTCACCTTGAAAATCATTTTCTACCTTGAGAATTGTTTTTTTTCTTTGAAAACAATTTATGTCTTGAAAATCAACGTTTACCTTGAAAATCAACTTCTACCTTGAAAATAATTTTTTGTCTTGAAAATATTTGTCATGAAAATCAACTTTTACCTTGAAATCATTTTTTTTTAGCTTGTAAAAAAAAAATTTTCTTTGAAAATCAACTTTTACCTTGAAAATAATTATTTTCTTTGAAAAAAAAAGTTTTTTTCTTGAAAATTCACTTTTATTTTGAAAATCACTTTCTTGAAAATCAACTTTTACCATCCATCCATCCATTTTCTACCGCTTATTCCCTTTTGGGGTCGCGGGGGGCGTTGGCGCCTATCTCAGCTACAATCGGGCGGAAGGCGGGGTACACCCTGGACAAGTCGCCACCTCATCGCAGGTGGCGATGAGGTGAAAATAATTGTTTTCTTAAAAAAAAAATTTTGTCTTGAAAATCAACTTTTACCTTGAAAATATTTTTTTTGTCTTGAAAATATTTTTGGGCATGAAAATCAACTATTGCTTTGATAATCATGTTTTTCTTTGAATTATTTTTTGTCTTGAAAATCAACTTTTACATTGAAAATCAAATTTTACCTTGAAAATCACTTTTTGTCATGAAAATCAACTTTCACCTTGAAAATCATTTTTTTCCCCTGAAAACCAACTTTTACCTTGAAAATCATTTTCTACCTTGAGAATTGTTTTTTTCTTTGAAAACAATTTATGTCTTGAAAATCAACGTTTACCTTGAAAATCAACTTTTACCTTGAAAATCATTTTTTGTCTTGCAAATAATTGTCATGAAAATCAACTTTTACCTTGAAAATAATTTTTTGTCTTGCAAATAATTGTCATGAAAATCAACTTTTACCTTCAAAATATATTTTTTTTACCTTGTAAATTGTTTTTCTTTGAAAATCAACTTTTACCTTGAAAATAATTATTTTCTTTGAAAAAAAAGTTTTTTTCTTGAAAATTAACTTTTACCTTGAAAATCACTTTCTTGAAAATCAACTTTTACCTTGAAAATATTTTTTTGTCTTGAAAATAATTGTCATGAAAATCAACTTTTACCTTGAAAATATTTTTTTTTAGCTTGTAAATAAATTTTTTTCTTTGAAAATCAACTTTTACCTTGAAAATAATTATTTTCTTTGAAAAAAAAAGTTTTTTCTTGAAAATTCACTTTTATCTTGAAAATCACTTTCTTGAAAATCAACTTTTACCATCCATCCATCCATTTTCTACCGCTTATTCCCTTTTGGGGTCGCGGGGGGCGTTGGCGCCTATCTCAGCTACAATCGGGCGGAAGGCGGGGTTCACCCTGGACAAGTCGCCACCTCATCGCAGGTGGCGATGAGGTGAAAATAATTGTTTTCTTAAAAAAAAATTTTTGTCTTGAAAATCAACTTTTACCTTGAAAATATTTTTTTTGTCTTGAAAATATTTTTGGGCATGAAAATCAACTATTGCTTTGATAATCATGTTTTTCTTTGAATTATTTTTTGTCTTGAAAATCAACTTTTACATTGAAAATCAAATTTTACCTTGAAAATCACTTTTTGTCATGAAAATCAACTTTCACCTTGAAAATCATTTTTTTCCCCTGAAAACCAACTTTTACCTTGAAAATCATTTTCTACCTTGAGAATTGTTTTTTTTCTTTGAAAACAATTTATGTCTTGAAAATCAACGTTTACCTTGAAAATCAACTTTTACCTTGAAAATAATTTTTTGTCTTGCAAATAATTGTCATGAAAATCAACTTTTACCTTCAAAATATATTTTTTTTACCTTGTAAATTGTTTTTCTTTGAAAATCAACTTTTACCTTGAAAATAATTATTTTCTTTGAAAAAAAAGTTTTTTTCTTGAAAATTAACTTTTACCTTGAAAATCACTTTCTTGAAAATCAACTTTTACCTTGAAAATATTTTTTTGTCTTGAAAATAATTGTCATGAAAATCAACTTTTACCTTGAAAATATTTTTTTTTAGCTTGTAAATAATTTTTTTTCTTTGAAAATCAACTTTTACCTTGAAAATAATTATTTTCTTTGAAAAAAAAAGTTTTTTTCTTGAAAATTCACTTTTATCTTGAAAATCACTTTCTTGAAAATCAACTTTTACCATCCATCCATCCATTTTCTACCGCTTATTCCCTTTTGGGGTCGCGGGGGGCGTTGGCGCCTATCTCAATTACAATCGGGCGGAAGGCGGGGTACACCCTGGACAAGTCGCCACCTCATCGCAGGTGGCGATGAGGTGAAAATAATTGTTTTCTTAAAAAAAATTTTTTGTCTTGAAAATCAACTTTTACCTTGAAAATATTTTTTTTGTCTTGAAAATATTTTGGGGCTTTAAAATCAACTATTGCTTTGATAATCATGTTTTTCTTTGAATTATTTTTTGTCTTGAAAATCAACTTTTACATTGAAAATCAAATTTTACCTTGAAAATCACTTTTTGTCATGAAAATCAACTTTCACCTTGAAAATCATTTTTTTCCCCTGAAAACCAACTTTTACCTTGAAAATCATTTTCTACCTTGAGAATTGTTTTTTTTCTTTGAAAACAATTTATGTCTTGAAAATCAACGTTTACCTTGAAAATCAACTTTTACCTTGAAAATAATTTTTTGTCTTGCAAATAATTGTCATGAAAATCAACTTTTACCTTCAAAATATATTTTTTTTACCTTGTAAATTGTTTTTCTTTGAAAATCAACTTTTACCTTGAAAATAATTATTTTCTTTGAAAAAAAAGTTTTTTTCTTGAAAATTAACTTTTACCTTGAAAATCACTTTCTTGAAAATCAACTTTTACCTTGAAAATATTTTTTTGTCTTGAAAATAATTGTCATGAAAATCAACTTTTACCTTGAAAATATTTTTTTTTAGCTTGTAAATAATTTTTTTTTCTTTGAAAATCAACTTTTACCTTGAAAATAATTATTTTCTTTGAAAAAAAAAAGTTTTTTTCTTGAAAATTCACTTTTATCTTGAAAATCACTTTCTTGAAAATCAACTTTTACCTTGAAAATAATTTTTTGTCTTACAAATAATTGTCATGAAAATCAACTTTTACCTTGAAAACATATATTTTTTTACCTTGTAAATAATTGTTTTTCTTTGAAAATCAACTTTTACCTTGAAAATAATTATTTTCTTTGAAAAAAAGTTTTTTCTTGAAAATCAACTTTTATCTTGAAAATCATTTTTTTCCCCTGAAAACCAACTTTTACCTTGAAAATCATTTTCTACCTTGAGAATTGTTTTTTTTCTTTGAAAACAATTTATGTCTTGAAAATCAACGTTTACCTTGAAAATCAACTTTTACCTTGAAAATAATTTTTTGTCTTGCAAATAATTGTCATGAAAATCAACTTTTACCTTGAAAATATATATTTTTTACCTTGTAAATTGTTTTTCTTTGAAAATCAACTTTTACCTTGAAAATAATTATTTTCTTTGAAAAAAAAAGTTTTTTTCTTGAAAATTAACTTTTACCTTGAAAATCACTTTCTTGAAAATCAACTTTTACCTTGAAAATATTTTTTTGTCTTGAAAATAATTGTCATGAAAATCAACTTTTACCTTGAAAATATTTTTTTTAGCTTGTAAATAATTTTTTTTCTTTGAAAATAAACTTACCTTGAAAATAATTATTTTCTTTGAAAAAAAAAGTTTTTTTTCTTGAAAATTCACTTTTATCTTGAAAATCACTTTCTTGAAAATCAACTTTTACCTTGAAAATATTTTTTTGTCTTGAAAATAATTGTCATGAAAATCAACTTTTACCTTGAAAATATATTTTTTTACCTTGTAAATAATTGTTTTTCTTTGAAAATCAACTTTTACCTTGAAAATAATTATTTTCTTTGAAAAAAAGTGTTTTTCTTGAAAATCAACTTTTATCTTGAAAATCACCTTCTCCTTGAAAATCAACTTTTACCTTGAAAATTTTTTTTACCTTGAAAATAATTATTTTCTTTGAAAAAAAGGGTTTCGTCTTGGAAATCCACTTTTATCTTGAAAATCCTGTTATGTCATGAAATTCAACTGTGAAAGACGTCGCCAACACTTGCTTTGATGAGCAAGCAGGAAAAGTCTGGAAGAAGCCTCTCGATGGACTCTCGTGGACGCCGTGCCTCCTCGGTCATAAACACGTGACAAATGCTGCCTTCATCATTTTTTACGAGCAGGGACGTGCACGGGGCAGCGCAGGGCCGCAGGGCGGGGGGGACGGGGGGGACGGGAAGGGCCAGGCCAGGAGAGGAGGACGTGCGAGAGTCTCCTCTGGAACATCACGGGGTCTTTGATCTGCACGCCGCAATTACGCCAGCCGCCAAATGAGCGTGGAGTCGCCTGCGAGACAGACTTCAAAGACGCAGATTCTGGCCCATGCGGCGTGCGGGACTGCAGCCATGTGCCCTCTTTCCGCTAAATGATGTTCTGGCTCCAGCAGAGAAGCCGCCGATAAAAGGCGGCCTCGCTCCTGGTCTGATCCTTCCATTAATGATGCTTTTCTCGTGCTAATAGTGTGTATTCTTTGCTAAACAAGGCCAGCGGGCGCCGTGGCTTCTCGACTCCAAACGCGACCGTCTCTTTTGAAAATGAGCTGTTTCTGGAGCTCTTGTCTCTCATACGCAGTAGCTGCCCAAAATCTCCACGAAGCTGCAAAGACTATGGGAAATGGGAAATGGCTAATAGTTGCATCGCGCTTTTCTACCTTGAAAATCATTTTTTTCCTTGAAAAAAATGTTTTGTCTTGAAAATCAACTTTTACTTTGAAAATCAGCTTTTACCTTGAAAATAATTTTTTGTCATGAAAATCAACTTTTACCTTGAAAATCATTTCTTGTCTTGAAATATTTTTTCCTTGAAAATCAACTTTTACCTTGAAAATCAACCTTTACCTAAAAAATATTTTTTTTCTTTGAAAAACATTTTTTGTCTTGAAAATCAACTTTTGCCTTTAAAATCAACTTTTACCTTGAAATTTTTTTGTCAAAAAAAATCAACTTTTACCTTGAAAATATTTTTTTTGTCTTGAAAATCAACTTTTACCTTGAAAATGTACCTTAACCTAGAAAATATTTTTTTCTTTGAAAAACATTTTTTGCCTTGAAAATCAACTTTTACCACGAAAATTATTTTTCTTGAGAATCATTTTTCTTCTTAAAAATCAACTTTTACCCTGAAAATAATTTTTCTTCTTGAAAATCAACTTTTACCTTGAAAATATTTTTGTCTTGAAAATTATATTTTGTTAGGAAAATCAACTTTTACCCTGAAAATAATTTTTCTTCTTGAAAATCAACTTTTACCTTGAAAATATTTTTTTGTCTTGAAAATCAACTTTTACCTTGAAAATGTACCTTAACATAGAAAATATTTTTTTCTTTGAAAAACATTTTTTGCCTTGAAAATCAACTTTTACCACGAAAATTATTTTTCTTGAGAATCATTTTTCTTCTTAAAAATCAACTTTTACCCTGAAAATAATTTTTCTTCTTGAAAATCAACTTTTACCTTGAAAATATTTTTGTCTTGAAAATTATATTTTGTTAGGAAAATCAACTTTTACCCTGAAAATAATTTTTCTTCTTGAAAATCAACTTTTACCTTGAAAATATTTTTTTGTCTTGAAAATCAACTTTTACCTTGAAAATGTACCTTAACATAGAAAATATTTTTTTCTTTGAAAAACATTTTTTGCCTTGAAAATCAACTTTTACCACGAAAATTATTTTTCTTGAGAATCATTTTTCTTCTTAAAAATCAACTTTTACCCTGAAAATAATTTTTCTTCTTGAAAATCAACTTTTACCTTGAAAATATTTTTGTCTTGAAAATTATATTTTGTTAGGAAAATCAACTTTTACCCTGAAAATAATTTTTCTTCTTGAAAATCAACTTTTACCTTGAAAATATTTTTTTGTCTTGAAAATCAACTTTTACCTTGAAAATGTACCTTAACCTAGAAAATATTTTTTTCTTTGAAAAACATTTTTTGCCTTGAAAATCAACTTTTACCATGAAAATTATTTTTCTTGAGAATCATTTTTCTTCTTAAAAATCAACTTTTACCCTGAAAATAATTTTTCTTCTTGAAAATCAACTTTTACCTTGAAAATATTTTTGTCTTGAAAATTATATTTTGTTAGGAAAATCAACTTTTACCCAGAAAATTTTTCTTCTTGAAAATCAACTTTTACCTTGAAAATAATTTTTTACCTTAAAAATAATTTTTTGTCTTGAAAATATTTTTTGTCATGAAAATCAACTTTCACCTTGAAAATATTTTTCACGTTAAAAATAATTTTTTCCTTTGAAAATCAACTTTTACCTTAAAAAAATCAACTTTTATCTTGAAAATCAATTTGTAGTTTTGGGGTTAGGTTTTTTGATTAAATCACAATGTTCGCCAGTCCTGATGTGTGTGTTAAATTTGGTGAGTTTTAAAGCATGTTAAGGGGGTCAAATTACAGCTCAAAGCTGCCGAATAATAACAAAGAAAGAATAAAACGCTAGAAATTCAATAGGGTCCTCTGTCCCAAAAGGGACATTTGGTCCCTAATAATAATAATAATAATAAATTACATTTGTAACTCACTTTACATGTGTTAAAATCTCAAAGTGCTACAAAGTATAAACAAATTAAAATACAATAAAAATTGAAAGTTAGACTATATAATAGAAAACTAAAATAGAAGTAAAACCATGAAAAACACTATTTTGACATATTAACATTATCATAGTGAACAGTTCTTTTTACGGATTGTAAATTCATTATTTTTAAGGGTTATTGAATGCATTTTGAAAAGTGACTTAGAGGCAGAAGGGATTTTTTCTTTGCTGATTTTACATGTTAGGATGTAAAAAAAAACAAACAAATAACAACAGCAGGGTGAACTAAAACTGAGGTGCTTAAGTATGTCGATAATCGCAATATCGCCATGTTAATAATAATAATAATATCGGGAATGTGAGAGTGAATGTTGTCTATCTGTGTTGGTCCTGCGATGAGGTAGCGACTTGTCCAGGGTGTACACCGCCTTCCGCACGATTGTAGCTGAGATAGGCGCCAGCGCCCCCCCCGCGACCGCGAAAGGGAATAAGCGGTAGAAAATGGATGGATGGATGGATAATAATATTGGGAATGTGAGTGTTGTCTGTGTTGGTCCTGCGATGAGGTAGCGACTTGTCCAGGGTGTACCCCGCCTTCTGCCTGAATGCAGCTGAGATAGGCTCCAGCACCCCCCGCGAACCCAAAAGGGACAAGCGGTAGAAAATGGATGGATGGATAATGAATTACATTTGGAACGCACTTTACATGTGTTAAAATCTCAAAGTGCAAGCTACAAAATATTTTAAAAAAATTGAAAAAATACAAAGTTAAAATATATATAAAAAAATTTAAATAGAAATAGAAAGATAAAAAACACTATGTTGACTTAACATTATCATAGTGAACAGTTTTTTTTAGGGATTGTAAATTCATTATTTTTGAGGGTTTTTGAATGCCATCCATCCTTTTTCTACCGTTTGTCCCTTTTGGGCTACATTCGGGCAGAAGGCGAGTTACACACTAGACAAGTCGCCACCTCATCACAGGGGTTATTGAATGCATTTTCAAAAGTGATTTAGAGGCAGAATGCATTTCTCCCGTTAGCTGCTTTGCTAGCCACCTAGAACGAGACGACGTTACATGTTAGAATGCAAAAAATTTCTTGGGTCGAAAACAATCCCAATAAAAGCAAGGTGTACTAAAACCGAGGTGTTGAATGTATATCGATAATCGCAGTATCGCCATGTTAATTATCATAATAATAATAATTTGTATTGCACTTTACATTTGTTGAAATCTCAAAGTGATACAAAGTATAAAAAAAGGCAAAAACAGAAAGTTAGAATATATAATTGAAAATAAAATAGAAATTAAAGCTGCAAGCAGCGATGGTCAGGACTGCTTTGGCTGCTGCCCCCGCGACCCAAGCCCAAATAAGCAGTAGAAGATGGATGGATGGATGATTAGACAGAGAACAAGTAGTATACACGTGTTATACATCAGTCTCATAGTAATAACAGTTGTAACGTGGCTTGGGCATTTTATAAGGACGCCTTGGTGCCGCCATTTTGAGACTCTAATGCATGGTGAATGTAATGCAGTTGTTGTATTGAAGTGGGAATAGCAAACTTCCTGTTGATTTTAGTTGGGGGCGGTCAGTGTATGAAATATAGGTCTCAGTGAGACCTATATTGAGGTTTTTGTTTCATGTGTGTATGACAGTCCTACAGTTTTGTCTGAGCCATTTTGTGACAACAACAGCAGCGCAATGGTTCTTTGCAGGCTCATAAAATCCAAACCGGGGTAGCTATTAAAACTCTTTCTTTAACTTTTAATCAGAAGGGGTCAATCTTTCTTCTGTGCTTATTTGAAGCCGAAACGACAAACGGCCTTAGAGGAGATAATGTTTGGAAAAAAGCAAAAACATTTTTTACCCAACTTTTATATTGAAGTGGGAATTGCAAACTTCCTGTTGATTTTAGCTGGGAGGTCTCAGTGGATGAAATATAGGTCTAACTGAGACCTACATATAGGTTTTTGTTTAATGTTTATACAACGTTCCTACTGGAAGTTACAGACAGTTTTGTCTGAGTTTTTGTTTTTTGATTAGATCACAATTTTTGACAGTCCTGATGTGTGTGTCAAATTTGGTGAGTTTTGAAGCATGTTAAGGGGGTCAAATTACAGCTCAAAGAGGCGGCGGTATAATAATAAAGAATACCGTATTTCTTTGAATTGCCGCCGGGCATATAGTATGCGCCTGCCTTGAATTACTGCAGGGTCAAACTCGCTTCGCAAAATAATTAGCGCATGCTTAGTATTTCCACCGGGTCAAACTCGTCACGTCACGAATGACACTTCCTCTGTCATCATTTTCAAAATGGAGGAGGCTGATTTCAATACCGGTAATTTGAAATCACACAGAGGGAAGATTAAGAGATATTCAGTAGGATTTAAAGTCCAAGCTAAGCTAAAAAGAACAGTAAGCAGCTATGTTTTATTAATGTACCTGTGGAGCCGATGGTTCGACAGACAGGCAGGGCACGCTGGAGCCCGGCCCAAGATGGCGGCGAGGAAACGGCCAGCAAGTGGAGACGAAGAGCGGATGAGCGACCTGGACTGAGGTTTTATTGAAAAATAAACAAAGTCAAACTGCTCAAGCAATGTCCTTCCTTGGTGGTCCTGGGAACCCGCAAGACGACGGCTTGAGACCGTCACAATACCATGAATGATTAACGTGGACCCCGACTTAAACAAGTTGAAAAACTTATTCGGGTGTTACCATTTAGTGGTCAATTGTACGGAATATGTACTGAACTGTGCAATCTACTAATAAAAGTATCAATCAATCAAAAAAACCGTAGCTGCGTGTGTCAAATACAAGTCATTAAATGACTCCCGCCTCCTGGTGGTAGAGGGCGCTAGTGATCCTTCTTGCGACTACTCGGCTGCAGAAGAAGTGAAATGAGGAAAGGAGGTAATAAAGGAAGACCTCCATCGAGAGAGAGAGAGAATTTTAAAACTGAAGAAAGATAAGGAAGACTTCTATAAACAAGTTATCGATGCTTTTGATCAGAAGGAGCTGGCATGGACTATATAAGTAAAGGTAAGGCCATAATAACGTTTTTTTTAATTATTAAATGAACTTTTCATGATGTATCCTTACATCACTCAAATTTTTACTGCATGCCTTTGGTAAGCGCCGGAGTGAAAAGAGGTTTTAAATTAATTCAAGGAAATCCGGTAATAATAAAACCTTAGAAATTCAAAAGGGTCGTCTGTCCCAAAGGGACATTGGGTCCCTAATAAAACCGTGAAAAGCACTAACATTATCACAATGAACAGTTTTTCACGTATGGTATAGTACGGTGTGGTAGGGCGACACACTCGGCCCTGCAATCAACTCCCAGCCGCTCTGCACATTGAACAAAAACCGCGGATAAATAAACATTTTCCCGGGTGAAACGAATAGAATGGGCGAAAACGGTCCTTTACAAGCGGAGCTAAAATTGCTTTATTTGCTTCATTCGCGCAATTTCCCCCTGCCGACATTAAAGCTGAGATTGCAATTTGTGGAGCTGTTTGCTTTGAATAGTCCTTCACCGTGTCATCACGGCAACATCAGGCGGGCGGCCAAATGGCAGCCTGGCGTCTCGGCCGCCATTAAGGCTGAGAGCGAGCGTTTATTGTACAATTAGGGCCAGCCAGATCTACCTGTAATCATCTCCATACAGGTGTGAGCTGCTCTCCTGACGGGGGGGGAAGTGACTCATCGTTTGTCACGCGTCCACACTTTGATGCCAATGGCGCCAGCACTCCTGTTTAAGACGCTCTGATTTATGACATCTCACACACGCTACGCGAAGAAGAAAAGAAGAAGAAAAAACAAACTCTTCCTCCTCATGACAGTCGTCTCACGTGTCATCAATCATTTGATTCATTGCGTTTCCTCCTCCTCCCTCTGACTGAGCAACATGTTTTGCTGCCAGCAACATTTCAACAAACAATAACAGGTAAACAGGTCTCGAGTGCACAACATTGGGTTACCGTGGCAACGGACAGGAAATGTTTTGTTTTTTTCCTTTTAATGTGATCCAAACAAAAGTTTGGACACACCTTCTCATTCAATCTTTATTTCCATGACTATTTACATTGTAGATTGTCACATCACAACTAGGAATGAACACATGTGGAGTTATGTACGCAACAAAAAAATATGTTTTATATTCTAGTTTCTTCAAAATAGCCACCCTTTGCACACTCTTGGCATTCTCTCCAATTGAAATGTGCCCCCTTTGGACCAAATTGATTAAATAAATATGCATATAGACTGTAATAACTTGAAGTAAATAATGATTAAAAACCAATTACAAACAAAAAAATATAGTCTTTTTCCCACAATGTGTCGACTTTTTTTTTCTTATAAAATTGGGAGCAATTTGTCATATTCTTTGTTTCTATAATATTGCAAAATGTTCTCGGAAAATTATTACTTTTTACTTTTTAATTTGTCATAAAATTCCGATTTTTATCACAATATTGCCATTTTTTTGTTGTTCTTGTAAACAGTGACATTTTTTTTAGAAAAATGATGACTTTTGTCATCATTTTGTCAAGTGGAGTTCCGATTTTTTAAATAAATAATGATTAGAAACCAATTACAAAAAAAAAAAATATAGACTTTTTCCCACAATGTGTCGACTTTTTTTTTCTTATAAGATTGGGAGCAATTTGTCATATTCTTTGTTTCTATAATATTGCAAAATGTTCTCGGAAAATTATTACTTTTTAATGCAAAATGGTGACATTTGTCATAAAAATCAGATTTTTATCACAATATTGCCATTTTTTTGTTGTTCTTGTAAACAGTGACATTTTTTTTAGAAAAATTATGACTTTTGTCATCATTTTGTCAAGTGGAGTTCCGATTTTTATCATAATATTGCAAAATTTTCTCGTAAAATTATTACTTTTTAATGCAAAATGGTGACATTTGTCATAAAATTTTGATTTTTATCACAATATTGCCATTTTTTTGTTGTTCTTGTAAACAGTGACATTTTTTTTTTAGAAAACTGATGACTTTTGTCATCATTTTGTCAAGTGGAGTTCCGATTTTTATCATAATATTGCAAAATTTTCTCGTAAAATTATTACTTTTTAATGCAAAATGGTGACATTTGTCATAAAATTTTGATTTTTATCACAATATTGCCATTTTTTTTGTTGTTCTTGTAAACGGTGACATTTTTTTTCCAGAAAAATTATGACTTTTGTCATCATTTTGCCAAGTGAAGTTCTGATTTTTATTATATTATTGCAAAATTTTCTCGTAAAATTATTACTTTTTAATGCAAAATGGTGACATTTGTCATAAAATTCAGATTTTTATCACAATATTGCCATTTTTTTGTTGTTCTTGTAAACGGTGACATTTTTTTTAAGAAAAATTATGACTTTTGTCATCATTTTGCCAAGTTATAATATTGCCAACATTTTACAGTTTTCTTATAAAATTGTGACTTGTCGAGTAAAATGACGATTTTTATAAAATTGCCAAACTTTAGGCTTTTCTTGTAAAATTGCGACTGTCATTGAGTAATATTCTCACTTTTATCTTAATATTGCACAAATGTTCAGTTTTTCTTGAAATATTTTGACTTGAGTAAAATGAGGACTTTTATTATAATACTGCCAACATTCTAAGTTTTTCTTGTGAAATTGTGACCTTTTTTCTTGTGAAATTTCAACTCATTTTTCACAATCTTTCTTATAGAATTGATATGTCTTTATTAATAAACTTAACATGACTTAACATATACAGTACAGGCCAAACACCTTCTCATTCAATCTTTATTTCCATGACTATTTACATTGTAGATTGTCACATCACAACTAGGAATGAACACATGTGGAGTTATGTACACAACAAAAAAACATGTTTTATATTCTAGTTTCTTCAAAATAGCTACCCTTTGCACACTCTTGGCATTCTCTCCAATTGAAATGTGCCCCCTTTGGACCAAATTGATTAAATAAATATGCATATAGACTGTAATAACTTGAAGTAAATAATGATTAAAAACCAATTACAAACAAAAAAATATAGTCTTTTTCCCACAATGTGTCGACTTTTTTTTTCTTATAAAATTGGGAGCAATTTGTCATATTCTTTCTGTTTCTGTAATATTGCAAAATGTTCTCGGAAAATTATTACTTTTTAATGCAAAATGGTGACATTTGTCATAAAATTCAGATTTTTATCACAATATTGCCATTTTTTTGTTGTTCTTGTAAACAGTGACATTTTTTTTTAGAAAAATGATGACTTTTGTCATCATTTTGTCAAGTGGAGTTCCGATTTTTTAAATAAATAATGATTAAAAACCAATTACAAAAAAAAAATATAGACTTTTTCCCACAATGTGTCGACTTTTTTTTTCTTATAAAATTGGGAGCAATTTGTCATATTCTTTGTTTCTATAACATTGCAAAATGTTCTCGGAAAATTATTACTTTTTAATGCAAAATGGTGACATTTGTCATAAAAATCAGATTTTTATCACAATATTGCCATTTTTTTGTTGTTCTTGTAAACAGTGACATTTTTTTTAGAAAAATGATGACTTTTGTCATCATTTTGTCAAGTGGAGTTCCGATTTTTATCATAATATTGCAAAATTTTCTCGTAAAATTATTACTTTTTAATGCAAAATGGTGACATTTGTCTTAAAATTCAGATTTTTATCACAATATTGCCATTTTTTTGTTGTTCTTGTAAACGGTGACATTTTTTTAAGAAAAATGATGACTTTTGTCATCATTTTGCCAAGTTATAATATTGCCAACATTTTACAGTTTTCTTATAAAATTGTGACTTGTCAAGTAAAATGACGATTCTTTTTATAAAATTGCCAAACTTTAGGCTTTTCTTGTAAAATTGCGACTGTCATTGAGTAATATTCTCACTTTTATCTTAATATTGCACAAATGTTCAGTTTTTCTTGAAATATTTTGACTTGAGTAAAAGGAGGACTTTTATTATAATACTGCCAACATTCTAAGTTTTTCTTGTGAAATTGTGACCTTTTTTTTTGTGAAATTCCAACTCATTTTTCACAATCTTTCTTATAGAATTGATATGTCTTTATTAATAAACTTAACATGACTTAACATATACAGTACAGGCCAAACACCTTCTCATTCAATCTTTATTTCCATGACTATTTACATTGTAGATTGTCACATCACAACTAGGAATGAACACATGTGGAGTTATGTACGCAACAAAAAAACATGTTTTATATTCTAGTTTCTTCAAAATAGCCACCCTTTGCTCCGATTACTGCTTTGCACACTCTTGGCATTCTCTCCAATTGAAATGTGCCCCCTTTGGACCAGATTGATTAAATAAATATGCATATAGACTGTAATAACTTGAAGTAAATAATGATTAAAAACCAATTACGAAC
>NC_084629.1:41600033-41605033 GCF_033978795.1 Nerophis ophidion | reverse complement strand
TAAATACGGTATTTGTCGTCGGTGCATTCATTTTTGGCCAAAGCAAAACAAAGAAAACAATCTGAAGTTTTGATTATTTGAACATAGTATGCCATGATTTTATCAGTACAGCCAACTTGGGAATATCATTTTCTTAGACTTAGACTTCCTTTTATTGTCATTCAAATTTGAACTTTACAGCACAAATAAGAACAAAACGTTGCATTAGCTGCTTGTCGTGCAGGATAAAAGAGCAATAAAGGTGCAGATATATATGAATAGAATACTGTACAGAAACATATTGCACTTTTGCATATATATATTAATCTGTCATGTCTTTGTGATTATGTTCTGTTTAGTTATGTTATGTTTTGTTTTTGACTCCATTTTGACTTGTTTGTCTTAGTTTCCATGCCAACCAATTAGTTTTTTACCTGTCATGTCACGCACCTTGTTTGTTTGGACTCACGCACCTGTCAATCCCAGCACCATTTAAGCCTGTTGTTGCCAGGCAGTCAGCCTGGCGACATCACCCTCTACCACCTCCGACACACCCACGTTATCCATGCCGATGATCCATGCTCTCTCAACACAAGTACGTTTTATTTTATGTCCGTAGTTTTGCCTTTGTGATGGTTTTGTTTTCTTAGCTAAGTTCTTGATCCTCTGCTGACAGCGCCTTTTGTTTATTCCTTTTTTTTAATTTTTATTAATAATTAAAAGATGTCCTTACCTTCAGGAAAACAAACCACACCACATTTCACGTCGTGACAATCTACCAGCTAAAATGAATTTGACACCTCTGACCAGGTTGAATGAGAACATCCTTCGACGTTTAACACTGGACTTTCAGACAAAAGGTAAGAAATAAGGTCACTACTGTTGCCAACACAAAAGCGACGCAGCACCAAACATGAAAAAAATCCACCGTCTTCCTCACTTTTATAAGCTCTGACTGTTCATGAGATCAGGAAGGAAACACTTTTAATTAGGTGTGCAGCTATTACTTTACAGTTGGAAAAAAACAAAACAAAACACAAAGCAGGTTTTGCTACACACCTTAAAAAAAGTCTACACCGAGGGCCTCATCTACTAAGGTGGCCAAATAGCTTGTGCCAACTGAAAAAGTGGGCGTGTTGCGGGTGATCAACTAAGACTGCGTTTATAAATTGATAACAAGTGCAAACATTTAAATGGAGTATTTGCATATGTACTGGCTGTCACCATGGAGACACTCATTTCCCACCACATGTATGGCATTATATGGTCCAACACACAAATACATGTACCAGCTTTTCAGGGCTCCACTGAAGCACAAACTGGACAACAGAATGTACTTTTAGCACGGTGAAGGTGTGCTCTGGAAAGTGCTGTAGTTGGTTTCTGGAATTATCCAGACACAAAAGGTTCAGAGAATCAGGAGAAATCACTCCACGTAAGCGGCATGACCAGAAACCAACATTGAATCGACATCAATCTCTAAAGGATATCACCACATGGGCTCAGGAACACTTCAGAAAACCACTGTCACCAAATACAGTTTGTCGCTACATCTGTAAGTGCAAGTTAAAGCTCTACTATGCAAAGTGAAAACCATTTATCAACAACATCCAGAACCGCCGCCGGCTTCTCTGGGCCCGAGATCATCTAAGATGGATTGATGTAAAGTGGAAAAGTGTTCTGTGGTCTGAAGAGTCCACATTTCAAATTGTTTTTGGAAATATTCGACATCGTGTCATCCGGACCAAAGCGGAAGCGAACTATCCAGACTGTTATCGACGCAAAGTTGAAAAGCCAGCATGTGTGATGGTATGGGGGTGCATTAGTGCCCAAGGCATGGGTAACTTACACATCTGTGAAGGCACCATTAATGCTGAAAGGTACATACAGGTTTTGGAACAACATATGCTGCCATCCAAGCGCTGTCTTTTTCATGGACGCCCCTGCTTATTTCAGCAAGACAAGGCCAAGCCACATTCAGCACGTGTTACAACAGCTTGGCTTCGAAAAAAAAGAGTGCGGGTACTTTCCTGGCCCGCCTGCAGTCCAGACCTGTCTCCCATGGAAAATGTGTGGCGCATTATGAAGCGTAAAATACGACAGCGGAGACCCCGGACTGTTGAAGGACTGAAGCTCTACATAAAACAAGAATGGGAAAGAATTCCACTTTCAAAGCTTCAACAATTAGTTTCCTCAGTTCCCAAACGTTTATTGAGTGTTGTTAAGAGAAAAGGTGATGTAACACAGTGGTGAACATGCCCTTTCCCAACTACTTTGGCACGTGTTGCAGCCATGAAATTCTAAGTTAATTATTTTCACAAAAAAAATAAAGTTTATGAGTTTGAACATCAAATATGTTGTCTTTGTAGCATATTCAA
This sequence comes from Nerophis ophidion, assembly GCF_033978795.1. Classification (NCBI taxonomy): domain Eukaryota; kingdom Metazoa; phylum Chordata; class Actinopteri; order Syngnathiformes; family Syngnathidae; genus Nerophis; species Nerophis ophidion. The sequence continues at coordinate 41,602,676 of NC_084629.1, read as the reverse complement.
CTGAATATGGCTTGAAAATGATTTGCAAATCATTGTATTCTGTTTATATTTACATCTAACACAATTTCCCAACTCATATGGAAACGGGGTTTGTATATAAAACTTTAATGCAAGTGTTTGGATGTGTTTTTAAGAACTTCATATGCAGAACAGAGCGACACCTACAGGCTCCAATGTAAACAGACTTTTGATTTTATTTATCTAATAATTAGAATGCATCAAAATAAATAAAAACAAATGTGTTCTTCTTTTACATGATTGTAAATGATAGGCCAAATCTCCAATAAAAGCTGTTCCCTTTTAATGGGATAACTAAAACTAATTTAATGTTCAATCAATGTTTACTGAGATAACCCTAATCAGGAGTGTCTCAAAGGGCTGCACAAGCCACGACATCCTTGGCTCGGATCCCACATCAGGGCGAGGAAAAACTCAACCCAATCTGACAATGAGAAACCTTGGAAAGGACCCAAGAGCGACTGGTGCAATGGACATCGAGTGGATCTAACATACTATTGTAAGAGTCCAGTCCATAGTGGATCTAACATAATAGTGAGAGTCCAGTCCATAGTGGATCTAACATACTATTGTAAGAGTCCAGTCCATAGTGGATCTAACATAATAGTGAGAGTCCAGTCCATAGTGGATCTAACATAATAGTGAGAGTGCAGTCCATAGTGGATCTAACATAATAGTGTAAGAGTCCAGTCCATAATGGATCTAACATAATAGTGAGAGTCCAGTCCATAGTGGATCTAACATAATAGCGTGAAAGTCCAGTCCATAGTGGATCTAACATAATAGTGAGAGTGCAGTCCATAGTGGATCTAACATAATAGTAAGAGTCCAGTCCATAGTGGATCTAACATAATAGTGTGAGAGTCCAGTCCATAGTGGATCTAACATAATAGTGTGAGAGTCCAGTCCATAGTGGATCTAATAGTGTGAGAATCCAGTCCATAGTGGATCTAACATAATAGTGAGAGTCCAGTCTATAGTGGATCTAACATAATAGTGAGAGTCTAGTCCATAGTGGATCTAACATAATAGTGAGAGTCCAGTCCATAGTGGATCTAACATAATAGTGTGAGAGTCCAGTCCATAGTGGATCTAACATAATATTGTGAGAGTCCAGTCCATAGTGGATCTAACATAATAGTGTGAGAGTCCAGTCCGTAGTGGATCTAACATAATAGTGAGAGTCCAGTCCATAGTAGATCTAACATATTAGTGTGAGAGTCCAGTCCATAGTGGATCTAACATAATAGTGTGAGAGTCCAGTCCATAGTGGATCTAACATAATAGTGAGAGTCCAGTCCATAGTGGATCCAACATAATAGTGAGAGTCCAGTCCATAGTGGATCCAACATAATAGTGAGAGTCCAGTTCATAGTAGATCTAACATAATAATGTAAGACCGGTCCATAGTGGATCTAACATAATAGTGAGAGTCCAATCCATAGTGGATCTAACATAATAGTGTGAGAGTCCAGTCCATAGTGGATCTAACATAATAGCGTGAGAGTCCAGTCCATAGTGGATCTAACATAATAGTGTGAGAGTCCAGTCCATAGTGGATCTAACATAATAGTGAGAGTCCAGTCCATAGTGGATCTAACATAATAGTGAGAGTCCAGTCCATAGTGGATCTAACATAATAGTGTGAGAGTCCAGTCCATAGTGGATCTAACATAATAGTGTGAGAGTCCAGTCCATAGTGGATCTAACATAATAGTGAGAGTCCAGTCCATAGTGGATCCAACATAATAGTGTGAGTCCAGTCCATAGTGGATCTAACATAATAGTGAGAGTCCAGTCCATAGTGGATCTAACATAATAGTGACAGTCCAGTCCATAGTGGATCTAACATAATAGTGAGAGTCCAGTCCACAGTTGGCCCAGCAGTAACATCTATATGATTGATCACATTAGAAGACAGACTTTGTCTCTGTAATAGTTGGGGATTTCCTGGCTATGAAGTCAAGTTTGTGTTTCACACCACTAAAGTTCACATTGTGACCAACATGTGACAACAAACCCAAATATGTGGAGTGAAACCATCTACAATAAAAAAGCCCCCCCCCCCCTCCCCCCCTCGTTATTTACTGAGCATCTCCAGATGTCATTAATGACTTGTTTTGCTTTGAACAGACTTATAGTTGCCTTTTTGATATTTTAAGGCTCTTTGATATTGTATGGAATTGAGAGAATGATGTTGGAAAATGTCTGACACATGTTGACAAGTTTAATGAAGTTCTGCAGGCTGCTCAGCACATTGTTGTGTTGTTGGAATGTCAGCATCATTTATTCCCTCACATTTACTCCACTAACTATCTGGATTGATCATATTTGTCAGAGTAGTTTTAATGCAACATACATTGAGTTTTAATCCCAATTGCTACATTTGTTTATATCATTATTAATAATTAATGTTGATCATCAGTGAGCCTTCTTTTAGTGTGCAAAGTCACATAGAAGCATTTAAGTCCCATCTTAAAACTCATTTGTATACTCTTGCCTTAAAATAGACCCCCTTTTTAGACCAGTTGATCTGCCGTTCTTATGTTAGATCCACTATGGACTGGATTCTCACTATTATGTTAGATCCACTATTGGACTGGACTATCACACTATTATGTTAGA